>NC_063065.1:12187239-12352239 GCF_018812025.1 Megalobrama amblycephala
TACCTCAACTAATATGCTCTAATGACTTTGAACTAACTTTCATTTCTGCTGCTTTGCATTTTACTGTCCTGAGGATTTTCGAGGGAGGATTATCATGATGGAGAGAAAGACAGTACAGCAGCCACAGGTTTTCACATATGGGAGACTTATTTGTTTTAATAGAGAATTGTCATATCAGATAAGATACGCAGATATTTCATAGAAAATTGGAAAAACAAGCTAGACAAACACTGAAATTTCCATAAAAAGCATAGAAGAACACAAAAAAATAGAAGAATTTCACTCATACTCACACTCATGTAGCCTGTGGTCAAAACACAAGACTATAGGGTACAACGGGGCTACACGGACAACAAAGTCTCTTTTGATTTTTTTTTTCTCTTTAAGCAACAACAAAACCCACCACAGCACTTCATTAAACGTGTTTATATTCACTAAAAATTTTTACTTTTTCACAAGAAAATCATGTACAATAACAAAAATCTGAGGTCATTTGATCTAAAATTCATTTGAGATTTTTAAAAATTCATAAAATTCTGATTTTTTTACGCTAATTAAAATCCCTGAATCATCATTTATAGTTTTAATTACTATTATTAATAATATAAAAAATAATTAATTTTCAGATTTGTTCAAGGTGATTAAAACTAAAAAGTTTTTTAGTACCTGTCGAATTAGTGCAAAAAAAAAAGTAGCTGAAAAGACCAAATGTGGCCAAATAAAAAAAAAAGAAAGAAAAAAAGGAAGGTTCAGAAGAACTTTACTGCACTTATTTTCTAGAATTAAGAGAGAACAGATTTGTTCTAAAGGAAATAGACACACATACTGATCAAATCCAATCACAATGGATATTAATTTGCAAATTTAACACAGCCTTAAGTTTCAAGATTCAAAAGTTTAATAAAACAGGAGTTATAAAATATTTGAGAGATTATGAAAAACCAAAGGTGATTAGATAAATGTTATAGCAAAATTGCTATAACATTTGCTTATGTGCTTATTTTGTATATACTTAAATTACATTTTATGCAATAGATAAAATATCTTGCTGTTTAATATATTCTCATATGGCATTCGTTTATAGCCCCTATATATACACACTATATATCACTACTGTGATACAAGTACTTTAGCCCCAAACTGGGTGTGGGGGTTAAAAGGCAACTCTGTCTATCTTTATCTTTACATGATTTTAAACGACACATTTTTTTTAAATAAATAATTTATCATCAAGTATGTTTGCTAAATAAATTAATTAAATGAATAACATTATCAAAGTAAATGTTTCTCCAAAAATATTCAATAGAAATTCATTTTTCAATAGCCATATTTAAATAAAAAATAAAAAATAAAACACATTTTTTGTAAAGGCAGGGTTTCTTTGGTCAGACCAAAAATCAACACTAAGACAAAACACTGTGCACAAATAAAAACCAAAACCAATTTCCAAATGTGTTTAATTGGAAAACCTCAAAGCTGTAAACATGTCATGTGTTTTGTCTACTGTACTCAGTGTCACTGCAAATGAAACATTTGGCACGAGTCACGACGAGTTCCTGCTAAGCATAAATCTAAGTCTGGGTTCCCCTTAATACCACTGTCTCTTTAAGTAGATGCCTGCGGTTCTCACACCACATTTCATGTGTCATGCCAGGAACGTATAGAGGACTGTGATGCATTTACCGCAACGGAAATTCATCCTCCATCTTATGCGAACACGGAATGGGCTTTCTCCACCTCTGTAAGCAACAAAGGCATCTTGTCTCAATCCCACATTCATAATAAATGTCAAATGCTGCGGTTAGGTTCAAAAAACAGCTCTACATTTTGCCGAGGAGCTTTCTGACCACCGCTCCAACTAGGAACACTGTCTCTTTCATATACTCAGATGCAATAACAATCACTCAGCAAAACTAAAGGAAATAAATCGCACAATTAGAGGCCATTTACCCTTAATCTTTACATAAACACAGGCCACTTCAGCCATATTAAATAACCTCATCCACGCACCACAGGCCGTTCATCCTCAACATATACACCTTACTCAACAGTTTTACAATGCTGTCAAAACAGTAATGTTGAAAGAAAAACACAAAAAGATGTAAACGTTCACATCTAAACGTGCGCTGCAACAAAAATCCTGAGAAGGCGAAACAACACATGGCGCTTAAAGCTGTGGTGAAGCATTATCCGAAACAAGAGGCTGGTCTAGCTCGCTTGAAAGAGCAAAAATAGAAATCTAAGCTGGCTGCTAGTTAATAGAATAAATATGGTCATGGTGCCACTGTAATCTGGAAGAAGAGGGGGCTTTGTCACAGAATCTTGCCCTTATAAAGACACATGGCGCTTCAGCCTCCATCTGCGCTTGATGAGAATTACAACTCCCATTTAGATGCAAATACAATTAGCTCTCCCTGCCGTGCACATTAGAGACCTTAGCAAACACAAGTGAGGTTTTTCTCTGCCTCTTAAGAGGGCATCTGTGTCGCCTGTGCAGCGCAGGTGGAGGAGGGGAGCGTGGCGATGCCAGCCAGCACTAGTTGGCACGGTGTCAAGATTCGGTGGGTAAACACCTCAGTCGCCTGGTAGCTTATCACAATATGCCACATTATGAGGTAATTAGCAGAGGCGGCACCTCTCCACTTTAGCATCAGTGCCAGGCAAACAGATGCAGAAATGCGTTTCAGCAGATAAATATTTGTTCTGACAGCTTGACACTTGGATGGGAAAATATGTATCTGGAATTTGACGCCGCACTTTTGCTTTGATAATTCGCAGCGGTGAAGTGTGGATATCAGGCTTAGCACATAATACAGTCATTAGCGAAATCCCGAGTTCATTAAAATGCAGACGTTAATGCGGCGACAAATGCGAAACATCTTGTTGGCAAATTTCCAACGAGCACTCGTGGCCCCTTTGATCAGCACGTGCAGAATCAAGGAGAATATGAACGCGCAGCCCTAGTCCACGAGGTTAATGATATTATTGCACCTATCTGCATATTTAATTACGCTCCTTGTTAACGATAAGTGCTGTTCATTCAATTTGCTTCATTTTGTAGCTGGCACGTTTTCAATGGGAATCCGCCAGCCAGGCTGTCGGGGAGTAGAGACAATTAAAAATGCATTCATCGAATCTGTAAAACAGATGCTAACAATCAGGTGCTTTCTCTCAACAAGATCTCTTCAATCTTTCATTACCATTATGCCAGTTAGACATAATTATCCCGTTGCCAGCTCGCTTCTTATTCCAGAAGGTTGCAAGAGTGTTCGTCTGAAGTATCAACAGCAGTGGGGCTCTTAAAACACAGACACATTCAGTGAAATTAAGCATTTTCTCATTAGCCGGAGGCTATTGGGCTTATAAATTATTCATTCCTTCCTCACAAAAGAACATTAATCAATTATGAAGATATAAAGAAATTAAACATGGGGAGAAAGACAAGACTTTCATATTAATATGCAGACAGATAGTACCGCTACTGCTTGAAAATCAATACTTCTGTGAGTAATCTGCACGCTTCGGCGGCAATATGAATGCGTAATCAGATGTGATCTTGGTTCTGGATACAGAAAAAGAGCTTATTCCTTTATTGTTCGCTATATGGAGCATCTGAAAAAGAATTAACCCTGTAAGTAAATAAATAAACAAGAGAAACAAATAAAATCACCTTTGCAGAAAAGCGAAAAACGCTGCAAGTGGAAATTCTGGCAGAAGCACCACCAGGGACCGTAGCAGAGCGAGCCATGCAATTGGTTTGAACCCCATGCCGCACAAATTTGTTTTTAATGCATTTTTAAAGTTTTACTGGCATTCAAGGACACTCGGGGAATAAAACTCATCCATTCAAAGTGTTGACCTGATTGGTATTAACAGCTGAAACAAATCTGCTTGGCTCTATCAGCACTCCCTAAGCTAAAAGACACAACCCTGTCTCCTATGAAAGGGCAGGCATGGTGCGAATCACATACTCTGTTGAACAAATCATTTGCAGTAGCGATCAAATAACTGCACTATACGCATGATTACTGATTTAAAATGATTCAAACGTTTAATGACTCTGTCTGTATGCAAATAACTGTTCGTTATTCTGAATGAAAGCACTGTTTTAGAAACTCATGTAGAAACATCATGTTCAAACTGAGGGGCCACATTTTGAGCCAAATAGATTTTCAAAAATTTATTTTAAAATGTAGTATAGTAATATAGTATAATATACACTGTAATTTGCACATAGAAAGGGTTTGTTAAATGTAAGACAGACAGATAGATAGATAGATAGATAGATAGATAGATAGATAGATAGATAGATAGATAGATAGATAGATAGATAGATAGATATAGATTATAGACAGACAGACAGATATAGATAGATAGATAGATAGATAGATAGATAGATAGATAGATAGATAGATAGATAGATAGATAGATAGATAGACAGACAGACAGACAGACAGATAGATAGATAGATAGATAGATAGATAGATAGATAGATTATATACAGACAGACAGACAGACAGATAGATAGATAGATAGATAGATAGATAGATAGATAGATAGATAGATAGATAGATAGATAGATTATAGACAGACAACAGACAGACAGACAGACAGACAGACAGATTATAGACATACAGATAGATAGATAGATAGATAGATAGATAGATAGATAGATAGATAGACAGACAGACAGACAGATCGACAGATCGACAGATAGATAGATAGATTATAGACAGGCAGATAGATAGATAGATTATAGACAGACAGACAGACAGACAGATTATAGACAGACAGACAGACAGATAGATAGATAGATAGATAGATAGATAGATAGATTAGACAGACGATAGATAGATAGATAGATAGATAGATAGATAGATAGATAGATAGATAGATAGATAGATTGATAGACAGACAGATAGATTATAGACAGACAACAGACAGATAGATTATAGACAGACGACAGACAGACAGATAGATAGTTAGATAGACAGACAGATAGATAGATAGATTATAGACAGATGACAGACAGACAGATAGATAGATTATAGACAGACAGACAGACAGACAGACAGACAGACAGACAGACAGATAGATAGATAGATAGATAGATAGATAGATAGATAGATAGATAGATAGATAGATAGATAGATAGATAGATAGATAGATAGATATAGACAGACAGACAGACAGACAGACAGACAGATAGATAGATAGATAGATAGATAGATAGATAGATAGATAGATAGATAGATAACAGACAGACAGACAGACAGACAGACAGATAGATAGATAGATAGATAGATAGATTATATACAGACAGACAGACAGACAGATAGATAGATAGATAGATAGATAGATAGATAGATAGATAGATAGATAGATAGATAGATAGATAGATAGATAGATTATAGACAGACAACAGACAGACAGACAGACAGACAGATTATAGACATACAGATAGATAGATAGATAGATAGATAGATAGATAGATAGACAGACAGACAGATCGACAGATCGACAGATAGATAGATAGATTATAGACAGGCAGATAGATAGATAGATTATAGACAGACAGACAGACAGACAGATTATAGACAGACAGACAGACAGATAGATAGATAGATAGATAGATAGATAGATAGATAGATAGATTAGACAGACGATAGATAGATAGATAGATAGATAGATAGATAGATAGATAGATAGATAGATAGATAGATAGATAGATAGATAGATAGATTGATAGACAGACAGATAGATTATAGACAGACAACAGACAGATAGATTATAGACAGACGACAGACAGACAGATAGATAGTTAGATAGACAGACAGATAGATAGATTATAGACAGATGACAGACAGACAGATAGATAGATTATAGACAGACAGACAGACAGACAGATAGATAGATAGATAGATAGATAGATAGATAATAATCAGACGACATACAGACAGAAAGATAGATAGATAGATAGATTATAGACAGACAGACAGACAGACAGACAGACAGAAAGATAGATAGATAGATAGATTATAGACAGACAGACAGACAGACAGACAGACAGATAGATAGATAGATAGATTATAGACAGACAACAGACAGACAGATAGATTATAGACAGACAGACAGACATATAGATAGATAGATAGATAGATTATAATCAGACGACAGACAGACAGATAGATAGATAGACAGACAGACAGACAGACAGACAGATAGATAGATAGATAGATTATAGACAGACAGACAGATAGATTATAGACAGACAGACAGATAGATTATAGACAGACGACAGACAGACAGAGATTATAGACAGACAGACAGATAGATTACAGACAGACAGACAGACAGACAGACAGACAGACAGATAGATAGATAGATAGATTATAGACAGACGACAGACAGATAGATTACAGACAGACAGACAGACAGACAGACAGATAGATAGATAGATAGATAGATAGATAGATAGATAGATAGATAGATAGATAGATAGATAGATAGATAGATAGATTATAGACAGACAGACAGACAGACAGACAGATAGATAGTTAGATAGATAGATAGATTATAGACAGACAGACAGACAGATAGATAGATAGATAGATAGATAGATAGATAGATAGATAGATAGATAGATAGACAGATAGATTACAGACAGACAGACAGACAGATAGATAGATAGATAGATAGATAGATAGATAGATAGATAGATTATAGACAGACAGACAGACAGATAGATAGATAGATAGACAGACAGACAGACAGACAGACAGACAGACAGACAGACAGACAGACAGATAGATAGATAGATAGATAGATAGATAGATAGATAGATAGATAGATAGATAGATAGATAGACAAATTTGGTTGTAACAGCTTTTCCCTCATTCTTATTTGTTACAGGAGGTGAGACGTTCTGCATTTTGGCTTCATCATAATGTCTGAAAACATTATCTAAAGTAACAGCATTGTGAATCACTTTCCTAAACCACATAAAAATCATTACCCCGCGCTGCTCGAGTCACACCATATACGAGAGAAAGACGTGAGACTCATTTCGATCTGTTTGTTCAAAGCGCATCATCTACGTCCGTGTTACTCAAAGATGTGTCCTGACTGATGAGGTCACAGGAAGTTGCATAACCATAATTCCTTCCATGCCCAATCCTGATGCCCTCATTACTGTCCAGAGGCCATATCAGAATGTTTATCTCAGTGCTTTTGGAAACATAGTGATAAATCCATCCTCAATTAAAGATTATATGTCAGAGGTGCTGTGCTGAAATTGAATTAAAGGGAAAAAGGCTCCTTAATATCCAGTTGATATATCCCTGCAGGTGACGGCTGTATCATAAAACCTTTTCTTCTTGCTTAGCAGACAACTGCTGAGCCGCACTGAGATTCATCTGTAAAAGCTACAGTACTTGCAACACCTTCACACACAGAAGTGACAATATCATTGTCCTGATAGGCTAATTCACTTCTCATCATACTGGTTTATTGAGTATAACACCATTTCAATTTCTGGCTCTGCGTCGGGAAAAAAGAGATTTTTTTTTAAGTACTGGGCATAAAAATCGAGTGCATTGTAAGGAGCTCTATTCACTGCTTATGATCATAGCCAATCAGTGACCCTGCTGTGAGTTTCTCATTAAAAACCTCATTTTTTGGATGTGCGGCAAATTAATGTCACTCTGTGTAATACAGCTAAAGGTTATAAGGATGATGGCTGTATTTGCTTTTACACACTCACCTATTCCCAAAGTGTGTGTATCTTCTCTTGCAGGCCCTCTTGCAATGGTCAAATGCTTCACTTCCTGTTCTTTCTTACACGTACCACCTCCTGCTGCCCCTGTCAAGTCACACACACACACACACACACACGTCACATCAAACAGAAATATTCAAATCAGTAGACATCCGTCAGTGCATCTTCAGGCTCGGAACAGGGTGAGCTGCCATTTGTCTGCCATTTGCTTGATTACAAAGGACCTTGTATGAGGAATCAGACTCTTCTGCTGGATTGGAGTAGACTTATAATGATGGAGAGGAGGAAGGTAAGGGTTTAAGCAGCCGTGTTCCTCTGGGAGGAACACAAATTAACCGTCGCATCATCCTGCCCGCCTGCAGCATCTTCATCCCCAGTATCCAATGGTGACATTTCTACCGATGATCTGCATTATATTCTGCATTTCGAGAATCTACAGAACATACAAATTTAGACGGTGGCTGCACCATCTAAATATCAACATTTTGAAATAATTTAGAGGGAGAGTGATGTCCAGAATGATGTCAGAATGGTCATTTCCAGGAGAATGATGTCATTAAAGATATTACAAAAGACTAAAAAGATGAAAAGTGATGTTGACAAAATTTTGATATTGAGTGATATTTTACAAAGATAAATGGTTACTATGTAAAAAATATTTCCAAGAAAATATGTTTGTTTGAAGAATTTCAATAGAGAATATACAGAGATGCACTGATACTAAATTTCTCTGCCGATACCAATAGCTGAATATTCAGAATGATATCGGCCGATGCAGATATAGATAGTTTGATTTTTTTTTTTAAGGAAAATCTCTCCCAAATAATGCTGCAAACTATACAGGAAACCCTTTCATTTGGTACACTATAATATTAGAGGTTGCAATAACAACATTATATTCAGCTAACTTATAGCTAATTAAATGTATTTATTTTCAGATATAATAATTACATTTAAATAAAACCTGAAATGTTTGCACTGAAACTCTTTCATAAGCACTTGTCTTCATGGAAAATGTATTCAAACATATAATTAATAGTAAATAAGCTCCTTTTTAGTGTTTTTTTTATTGCTAAATAAGGAACTGTCAACATTGGAAAACATTCCTGAGGTAAATGTGACTTTATGTGACCTATTGTTGACAAGCTGTTTTATTGACGTCTTTCCGTGGTTGAAACACAGATTCACCCTGCGTTCCATTCGGAAGGGCTCATCCCTATGCCCTAATCCCTTCAAAGGGTTTACCCTCCGGAGTGAGAGCTTCGAAGGGATGAAGGGTGTAGGGGTCAAAAAAACTCTTTTTTTGGAACGCACTTCTGCGTCATCTTAACGAGACAATCAAGGAGGAGTAGATTGTGCAAGCTGCGCCCTTTATTTAACGTTAGTTTATTTATTTATTTATTTATTTTAGGTTTATCGCATGTAGGCTATATTGTATAAATGTATTTTAAACATTTGAATGGACTGATAAAGGGAGCTGTAAAGTTTTTTTGTTGAAGTACAATGTCGTTTTGACCATAATAATGTACCAAATCTAACTCGTATAAATATTACAGTAGTACATAAAAATATTATACATACCTTTATAGTTAAAATCGAACTCCTAGCCTCCTGTACCCATTCTGTGACGTCAAACTTCCCTGTGCAAAGGATCATGGGGGCCCGAAGTGTCCATCAGTTGTTCCCTTCGAAATCCTTCATTCCAAAGGGCCCTTTGAAGTGGCCAGTTTTGAGCACTTCGTTTTGGAACGACCCTTCAATATGGCGGCCATGGCTTACATGAGACATGATAAATTCCGGTAAGTTGCACAGTATCTTTCAACATACCTTTTGATGTTCATGCATGTTTTTCGAGATATAACTTTTATTAATGTGGAAGAAAAGCCTCGCGCTCCGCGATGCTGCTTGAGCTGAGGCACTATCTGTCACGTCACATTTAAGAGCGTCAAAACGCCATTTAGGCTACTGTTTGAATTTCATAATAAAAATGGACAGAATATGATAAATGAGACTTTGTTTCAGAAGTAACTAAGCACAACGCTCTTTATGATTATTGGATGGGAGGCGCTACAAATAGTTTGGTGTAGAAAAAGAAAAGAAAAAAAACGCAGACCTGGCAACCCTGACTTTAACTACGGGTGATTCATAGGATCAAAAAGAGCCTGCTTTAACGTCGCTATTTTTAAATGTTTATGCGTTATTGTCGCGTTAACTAAATTCAACACAGTAGATATTTTCTTGAGTTGTAGAGTTGCAGTATGAACCAATCAGTGATAATAGCCGATAGTGACAATAAAAGCTTTTTTTCAGCCTATACCGATTGTTGGCCGATACATCGGAGATATAGGCCTATTAATAAATATAACATTATTTAAAAAAAAATATTTATGGTATAATATATTTATATTATTTTTTTATTAGAAATATTAAAAGTAGGGTTTATTTTCACCTGAGAACAAAAAATATCGTAAGTATTCAAAGCAGTGAAATCATTTAAACCTAAATGGTCACTTATTGTGATATGTTAAAGGGTTAGTTCACCCAAAAATGAAAATTCTGATTTATTACTTACACTCATGCCGTTCCACACCCGTAAGACCTTCGTTAATCTTCGGAACTCAAATTAAGATATTTTAGTTGAAATCCGATGGCTCTGTGAGGCCTGCAAAGGGAGCAATGACATTTCTTCTCTTAAGATCCATTAATGTACTAAAAACATATTTAAATCAGTTCATGTGAGTACAGTGGTTCAATATTAATATTATAAAGCAACGAGAATATTTGTGGAGCACCAAAAAAACAACGACTTATATTGTGACAGCCGATTTCAAAACACTGCTTTAGCATAAATGAATCAGCGTATCAAATCATGATTCGGAACGTGTGTCAAACAGCCAAACTGCTGAAATCACGTGACTTTGACGCTCTGAACAGCTGATTCGACATGCTGATTCATAAAAGCTTCCTGAAGCAGTGTTTTGAAATCGGCCATCACTATATAAATCGTTATTTTGTTTTTTTGGCGCACCAAAAATATTCTCGTCGCTTTATAATATTACTATTGAACCACTGTACTCACATGAACTGATTTAGATGTGTTTTTAGTACATTAATGGATCTTGAGAGAGGAAATGACATTGCTGGCTATGCAGGCCTCATGGAGCTATCAGATTTCAACAAAAATATCTTAATTTGAGTTCCGAAGATTAACTAAGGTCTTACGGGTGTAGAACGGCATGAGGGTAAGTAATAAATGACACAATTTTCATTTTTGGTTGAACTAACCCTTTAAGAAAAAATATGTTTTTTTATTTTATACCTATAGCGTTTTATAGTGTTTATGGGAGAAATTCTGACTGGTCATCATATGACACATTTGCTTTTCTCTGAATGGCCAAAAGTATCAAGTATCAATTTTTCATCTAAGAATATATCTTCAAGTGCACATGCTTGATATTGGAGGCTGTGCCATGTGTGGCAAAAACACACTGTTTTGTAGTCTTACCGCAACCATCAATTTGTAAAGACATAACCCACAGATGATAAAACAGCAGTGGTTTTAATTTGGTGACACCTCAAATGGAGGGGTAGGAGGCAGTAAACGCAAGTCTCAGCTTAGATGCATTTCAAGCCTTCAGGGTTCACAATATTTGCCTCTTGTCGCAGAACGAAAGCGACGCCTAATACACAACACATGTAAGGCTTAGAGTGCAATCAGCACACAATATTGTTAAAATTCAACGGCATCTAAAAGTTGTTTCTGTTCAATCAAAGAGGATGGGGGAAAGGGATTTTGTCATCTCCGTACCTCATTCTTCTTTTGTGCATTCTGGAACAAAGGAGTCTTAATTTCCTCTTTCAGACTTTGAATAATCCTGCTCTTGGCCTTGAGCTGTTTCCTCAGATCTTCCACCTGAGCCTTCATAGGTCCTCTGGCTTTGGACTGTGAACGAGAGGCCACAGAGAATATTAAGTGCAACGTGCAGCCTTTCAATTCTTAAATTCGCTTTGAGACCTAAACAGCCCATATTTCAACCCTAGATTTCACTTTTGAAAACATGTGCAGTACAAATATACATCTAACATTGTTTTGTTTAGTTTTTTCCCTCAAAATGACTAAAATTAGCAACAATGCTTAAAATATACTTAGCAGTGGTGCATTTAAGCTGTAAAAAACAACACACACTCTTTCAAAAGATGCCCGCAATTTGCGTGAGACATTTATAAGGAGCCATTAGATGTTCTTGTGAAAAGCTGACTAAAATTGTTCCAGACACTATTCTGCTCCTAATGGCACCTCTGTGGCTTTGTTAGAGTTTCAAAGGTAATGGGGCTCTAATGAGAAAGTCTTAATGAATCTCCCAATCTGCATTGTATAGTTTGTATAGTTTTTTCCCCTTTCTTTCTCTTTCTTTTCTCCTCAGAACCCCCTGGTGAGCTCCATAATTACTATGTAGTGAGTAGGGCATTCTTTATGCTGTTAATTCTGTGTGGCCCGTGTCTCACTCCCCTCCTTCCTGCATCATTATTGTCACACTGTCACTCACCGGGGGGCGGGCGTTCAACCACACACCTGGAGTGCAGCGGAATTGGGGTTGAACCGCACACAGAGCACAAACGCCCCACGAAAACAACATATATGACTTGTGTCTCTATAGTCATTATTTTTAGTACACAATGAGGCAAACTTATGTGGGACAGCTGTTTAGTGAATCTTGCATCTTATTCACTAACCACCTGCAATCTAGTTTGACCAGGTGCTATCTGCACTGATATAGCGTGTTTCGATTAAATCATTGTTTGAAGCATGAAAACGTACTCTTTGTATTTTAATTAGGCTTATTATACTGTTGATTCCACCTTATTCTCAAAATCTATTCTCTATTTGCCATTCATAAATACATCAATTCCATGTATAGCAATACTTAGCAAACATAGCAGTGGTGATTCATCAAATATCCAGACCAGGGTTATCAATAACTAAACTAAAACATTAAAAAAACATTTTCATTACTTGAAATAAAATTAATCTAGGTCAAGTTCATTTGTAAATACTGTATTCATATTGTTAAATAATGTTGGTTGAAATACTGTTATTAATGTTAATTTGTACAATTTAAAATTACATAGAAATTAAAATGATTAAATGCAGTAAAAGTATGGTTCCAAATGCTTTACCTGACAACAAATCTCAACTGTTACAGCACTGTAAAAAGTGCAATTGCTACCTTAAAGAGCTAGTTCTACCTAATTTAACCAATAAAATATAGTTTTCTTGTATTTAGGTTGATACAGTGATGCTTAATACTGCACTGAAAAAATGATTTTTGCTGCTTGTTCAAATTACTTAATTAAAATGAGCTAAAGCAACACAATTCCTACACATTTTGTCCTAATTAATTTCATTGTGTTCAATCCACTTAAATATAAGTTTACTTAATCCCTTCCCAGCATGCATTGCATATAGCTGGATCAAGAGAGAAAATGTTAAAAAATTAGATGTTATTTTATGTGTTTTGCAGTAAGATGAAAATGGGGGACACTTGATAGTGTTTAATAGTGTTCAGTGTTCACTTATATTGGAATTATTAGAATGTTTTATTTATTTATTTTTTTAATTTGCTTAGGCTGTGGACTGGGACTTCACATTCAATTGCTACTTTGCGCTGAAAGTTAAAGGGTTAGTTCACCCAAAAATGAAAATTCTGTTATTAATCACTCACCGTCATGTCGTTCCACACCCGCAAGACCTTCGTTAATAACCTTAATGTTATGAAGCGACGAGAATACTTTTTGTGCGCCGGAAAAAAACAAAATAATGACTTTATTCAACAATATCTAGTGATAGCCAATTTCAAAACACTGCTTCATGAAGCTTCGAAGTTTTACGAATCTTTTGTTTTGAATCAGTGGTTTGGAGCATGTATCAAACTGCCAAAGTGACATGATTTTTGTAAACGAGGTTTTGTTATGTCATAAGTGTTTCGAAATTTCAATGGTTCACCACTGTGGGGTGTGACTTTGGCAGTTTGTAAAGTTTGTGACAATTGTAAAGCTTTGAAGCTTCATAAAGCAGTGTTTTGAAATCACCCATCCCTAGAATGTTGAATAAAGTCATTATTTTGTTTTTTTAGCGCACAAAAAGTATTCTCGTCGCTTCATAGCATTGAGGTTGAACCACTGTAGTCACATGAACTGTTTTAAATATGTTTTTAGTAGCTTTCCGGGCATTTGAAACTGTTAATTAACTTGCTGGCAATGGAGGCCTCACTAAGCCACTGGATTTTATCAAAAATATCTTAATTTATTTTCCGAAGATGAACGAAGGTCTTACGCGTGTGGAACGACATGAGGGTGAGTAATTAATGACAGAATTATCATTTTTGGGTGAACTAACCCTTTAACATTTCACATGCTAGTGTGTGCACTATTGTTAGCTAACAGGCTGTTGACTACCTAGTACAGTCTAATGGTTAAGTCACATAACACATATATGAAGTTGAATTGAATGAAAGAACATGATGGATGGATAGATGGATGGATGGATGGATGGATGGATGGATGGATGGATGGATGGATGGATGGATGGGTGGGAGGGTGGATGGATGGATGGATGATGTCAGAACCTCCCAAATTTTTCTTTGAGACTGCTTAATTGTCACTTAAAATGACTTAATTTCATCATGTTGAAGTTACATGAACAAATTATATTTGTGTAACTTGACCGATATACACTATTAAATTACGTAAATGTATTCAACATACTTTTTTTGCCTTGAATAAAATCAGTTAATTTATATGTTATATTTTTTTAGTGTGTAAACAGTGTTATCAGTGGCCGCACTGATAATTTAAACATGGCGGGTAATGAACTTAAAGGAAGCATGCTGATGCTTCTGTCCAAAACACTATCAAAAACAATAAATCAGGTCGTGGAGTAGCATCCACATGCACAAATACATGCAGAGCTCAACAGGAAGCAGTTAGGCCCTGACCGGTGTGACACTCATCAACAGCGATAAGGAAAAGGAGAGGCAGAGGCTGAGTTTTGGCAGATTTTGGACAGGCGATCCAGAGGGGCCAGACAGCAGAGAGGGTTCTTGATGTGACAGAGCATGAGATGGAGGGTTGGAGGAGTCGGTGCACTTCCTTCACACTGAGCTCGGCTCCCTGAACCTCTCCAGCTCAGCACGACACTCTAAACTTCTCTGACAGAGCGGGCAGGCAGTGCCGGTTTCCTGATGAGCTCTGCGAAGCTGCTAGCGACAGCTGTCAAGCGCCATGCTATCAACCACCTCTCGACTGATATCCCAGCCACATCCTATAAATATTGCTTCTTAATGTTTCCACTGCAAAAACTCATGCGCCCCATGCTTATATTTGGATATGTAAATGGCGGCTTTATAGAAAACTAACACAGATGCACAGGCAAGCTTCTTTTCCCTTGAATGTTGTCCCGTGTCATCAAAAGCATAAGGGGATAAACTGATGTGCGGAATGACGGAGGAATCAGGTGCGAAACAGAGGGGGGAACGTGAGACATGCTCTACATCGTGGAAAGATTGAGAGAAAAAAACAGTGAGGAGTCACAAAGCATGAGTGGAAAGTGGTGCAGGTCTCAAAACAGTCACCTGATCATCCTTTTCTGAATGAGTTAATAAAGTAGGGAGAACATGGATATACTTAAAGGGATAGTTAACCCCAAAAGGAAAATTCTGTTATCATGTTATTCCAATGTATGACTGTCTTTCTTCTGTGGAATCACAAAAGAAGATATTTTGAAAGAATTTTTTTTTTTTCTTTTTTGTTCATTGTTGACATTCTTATACACTGTTCTTGTTAAGTACATAGACATTTCCTTTAACCCTTAAAGGATTAGTCCACTTTTAAATAAACTTTTCCTGATAATTTACTCACCCCCATGTCATTCAAGATGTTCATGTCTTTCTTTCGTCAGTCGAAAAGAAATTAAGTTTTTTGATGAAAACATTCCAGGATTATTCTCCTTATAGTGGACTTCAATGGCCTCCAGACAGTCCTCCTTGAAGGTCAAAATTACAGTTTAGCGCTGTATGTCCTACGCTGCATGTCCTACGCCTTCCCTATTCTACTTACGGAAAAAAAACGAAACTGGTGCCGCATTCATACAGCGTAAGCGTTTTGAAGAATGCTAAAAGCGGAAGTACGTTCAAGGCGATATTTTGTGTTTATAAAGTATATACAGTTGTATTTTTTTCGAAAATGACCAATCGTTCCGCTAGATAAGACCCTTATTCCTTGTCTGATATCGTTTAAAGCCCTTTGAAGCTGCATTGAAAGAACAGTGACTGTAATTTTGACCTTCAACCACCTGGAGGCCATTGAAGTCCACTATAAGGAGAATAATCCTGGAATGTTTTCATCAAAAACTTTAATTATTTTCGACTGACGAAAGAAAGACATGAACATCTTGGATGACATGGGGGTGAGTAAATTATCAGGAAAAGTTTATTTAAAAGTGGACTAACCAGTGTTGGGTGTAACGCGTTACTGTAATTAAATTACTTAGGCCTATCAACTGAAAAAGTAAAGCAAGGGATTACTGTTAATTTTTAGGTAATTTAATTACAGTAACTTATAATGTAATTGCGTTACATAGGCTACTGTAAATTAGTTCAACAGTTCTGCTTAAATCAATATTGAATTTAAAATCTATATTTGTCGTCTAAAGGTAAGTGAACGCTGCCTCTTTAAAATCGTTAGCTGTGGTGCAGTTGCGCGTGAGTTCGCAATTTCGCACCAGTTGGCTGCACTATTGTCACAAGATGTCGGCAGAAGCGAGTGGCTGTTTTGCAGAATGGAAATATTCCAGTTACTTCACTTTTTTTGACACAAGTAGGCAAGAACATTACGGTAAAATGTAAGCTATGTCCTAGGGAGGAAAAAAAACGCGCGCTCTCTGGGAAACGGTCTTCAGTCAGTGCTCTCTCAACCAAAGCGCACACACATAGCCGCCTCTCGCGAGTGTCAAATTTTCAAGGTTTATTACTCAGAAACGTTCAAATACACACACAGCTATGTCAAAATGCCCGTCTTGGCGTATATTCGCGTTGGTTATGTGAATGTGAACAGCATGTGTAACATCATATTGTCTCCGTCCATTAGGTCTTAGTGACACTGACAGCAGCCTTTAAAACATGCTACTGTCTACTATTGGCTGTCTGTATTATAAATGACAATCACACAACAAAAGAAAAGCTGTATTAAGGATTAAGCTATATTTAATTTATTCAGTTATGACTATGCAAAGTTTTATATTTGACTATTCAGTTGTGGTATTTTTACTTACTAGCCTACTATTAGACCTACCTGGAAAAAAAAAAAATATAGCCTAGCATTGTTTTATTTGTATTTTTATATATTTTTACCCTGGTATTGAGTATTGTGCACTTTTGGTGGTTTCAGTACCGACCACTAGATTTTTGGTATAGTGACATCCCTGTTACAAAATTACAAACCCGATTCCAAAAAAGTTGGGACACTGTACAAACTGTGAATAAAAACAGAATGCAATGATGTGGAAGTTTCAAATTTCAATATTTATTCAGAATACAACATAGATGACATATCAAATGTTTAAACTGAGAAAATGTATCATTTTAAGGGAAAAATAAGTTGATTTTAAATTTCATGGCATCAACACATCTCAAAAAAGTTGGGACAAGGCCATGTTTACCACTGTATGGCATCCCCTCTCGAGACAAGTTGCTCAAGTTTAGGAATAGGAATGTTGTCCCATTCTTGTCTAATACAGGCTTTTAGTTGCTCAACTGTCTTAGGTCTTCTTTGTCGCATCTTCCTCTTTATGATGTGCCAAATGTTTTCTATGGGTGAAAGATCTGGACTGCAGGCTGGCCATTTCAGTACCCAGATCCTTCTACGCATCCATGATGTTGTAACTGATGCAGTATGTGGTCTGGCATTGTCATGTTGGAAAATGCAAGGTCTTCCCTGAAAGAGACGACGTGTGGATGGGAGCATATGTTGTTCTAGACCTTGGATATACCTTTCAGCATTGATGGTGCCATTCCAGATGTGTAAAATGCCCATGCTACACGCACTCATGCAACCCCATACCATCAGAGATGCAGGCTTCTGAACTGAGCGCTGATAACAACTTGGGTTGTCCATGTCCTCTTTAGTCCGGATGACATGGCGTCCCAGTTTTCCAAAAAGAACTTCAAATTTTGATTCGTCTGACCACAGAACAGTTTTCCACTTTGCCACAGTCCATTTTAAATGAGCCTTGGCCCAGAGAAAACGCCTGCACCTCTGGATCATGTTTAGATATGGCTTCTTTTTTGACCTATAGAGTTTTAGCCGGCAACAGTGAATGGCACGGTGGATTGTGTTCGCTGACGATGTTTTCTGGAAGTATTCCTGAGCCCATGTTGTGATTTCCATTACAGTAGCATTCCTGTATGTGATGCAGTGCCGTCTAAGGGTCCGAAGATCACGGGCATCCAGTATGGTTTTCCGGCCTTGACCCTTACGCACAGAGATTGTTCCAGATTCTCTGAATCTTTGGATGATATTATGCACTGTAGATGATGATAACTTCAAACTCTTTGCAATTTTTCTCTGACAAACTCCTTTCGTGATATTGCTCCACTATTTTTCGCCGCAGCATTGGGGGAATTGGTGATCCTCTGCCCATCTTGACTTCTGAGAGACACTGCCACTCTGAGAGGCTCTTTTTATACCCAATCATGTTGCCAGTTGACCTAATAAGTTGCAAATTGGTCCTCCAGCTGTTCCTTATATGTACATTTAACTTTTCCGGCCTCTTATTGCTACCTGTCCCAACTTTTTTGGAATACTGTATGTAGCTCTCATGAAATCCAAAATGAGCCAATATTTGGCATGACATTTCAAAATGTCTCACTTTCAACATTTGAAATGTTATCTATATTCTATTGTGAATAAAATATAAATTTATGAGATTTTTGTAAATTATTGCATTCCTTTTTTATTCACAATTTGTACAGTGTCCCAACTTTTTTGGAATCAGGTTTGTAAGTATCATAAAGTAAATAAAAGTATTATAGTATATGTTTTAATAAAGTTAAAATGTTTTAAAAAGCTATAAAAGGCTAAACTATTCCATGTTTGACTAAATTATTAAAAGAGTTTCCTTTCTATTGTCTATCCGGTCAAGGTTTATAGGGATTTTAAGAAGTAGTAACTTACTTCTTGAGTAATTAAATTACTTTTCAGAAAAAGTACTTAGAAAAGTATTTTTAATACAACATTGATGATGTAATTAGTAATTAGTAATTAATTACTTTTCTGAAGTAACTTACCCAACACTGAACACAACACAATGCAATGTGTAATTCGTAATACAGATTAAACATCTGTGAAAAATCAAAACAGAAAATTCCTTAATATTATCACAATACATTGTGCCCTATTTGCAATGAATTTTGTGAAGTGTACCGGCTGAAACATTCTTCAGAATATCTTCTTTTCTGTTCCACAGAAGTCATCGCGCAGGTTTGGAGTAAATGATGACAAAATTACATAGCAATTGCAATGCATTTTAAAAATGCAAAATAGACACATTTTAAATTTAATCTCCACAACTACAAAATGATTCACGTTGGACTGATGGCGAGAACATGCCCCATTTTTAACCAATTTACAGTTCAGGCCTGATTTGTTTCAATTACTCGCAATTACATCACACATCTGAGCACTTTATCCAGTTCCGGTTGCCAAATATCAGTCATCTGACATTCATGGAAAAACTTGTGAAATGCAAGATGAAAATGAAAGCGCTGTGAATAGACGAGAGGTTTTTGAAAGGTAACTAACTGCAGTCAATTTGAGTCCCATTTCCTTTTCGAGACATTTTCAAAAGGCAGCCTGTTCCACCGGCGGATTGTTCCAGGCTCTCCCATGCTGGGTAAAAGGCTCCTGTCTCTTTTCTTTGGGGCCCAGATTCCTCTCTGCTCACACCCCTGACAGCCAGTCAATGCACAGGGGCCAAGGGAGGCGTGCAAATTGCCACTCTCAGACTCCGAAACCCAGAGGGCATCCATTTAGCCCTTCACTACAGCCGCGTGTGTGCGCGGGGCGCCTCCGCAAGGTAGTGTGCATGTGCGTTCGCGCCGCATAGCGGAGCCCCTTAACGTGTCAGTACATCAGCGTTCATGCCGCCTCTGATGCCAAAATGATATGCGATTAATCATTCATCATGACATGCATATGCTCACACTTATCATATCAAAAACACATGCCAAACAGAATGCACAAAATTGCCATAGATGAACAAAAGACTATGATGCTGCTCTGAGATCACCTAGCGGTATTCTGACTTTTAGACGTTTTTATTCAGAATTCTTTTTACAATTTTGTTTTTCATCTGCAAGAATCATGTCGCAATTAACATGCAGGACTTTCACATATGTTATTGTTTAATATGGCGTAGTTTCATGTTGAAACCCAATTTCCAAACATTAATGTGTTATAACGTGCCATCGTAAGTGGCGTAAAAAAATGGCTTCCACGCACTAGGATAAAATTAGAGCGCTAAACAGATTACATCATGTCAGGCTGAAAAATGAAACAACCTGCTATATTTAGCAGCTCAGTATCTTAATGATCATTCAGCACCCAGTGTTGTAGACCAGCGAGAGAAATGGTGGTGTGTTTTGTTGGCTGTAAAAACAGCTTCTCAATTTCTCAATCCGTCATTCTGCTCTATTAGCAAAGCCTAACACAATTAGTTATGAATATGCAGTAATAACATGCAAATTGTTCCCTCCCAATTGCCCCTAGGCAGTGGTCTTTGCCTCTCTAAACTCAATTCTTTCTACATCATTACAGAGGCATGGCATAATTCATCAGAAGCAGGGGGGAAAAAAAACACCTTTGGCCCAATTGCCTGTGCCTGGCTCGGGTAACCAATCGGCGACTGTTAACCGGAGTGTGACGGTGGTAGCGGGTGGCGTTAACCAAGCTTTTCCCCGGCACCTTCCCACTCTGTCACTTGTACACATCTCCCCTGGGTAATGTTAGACACAGCATTTGAGCCTGCCAGAACAATTAACCCTTCTGTTAATTAGAAGGAAATGTCAGACGCACAGATGGCACAAGCTGGCACCCAGCCATCCCGCCAACTGACGCTGAAAGAGGCTTCCCTGCTGCTGACAGCTGCTCTCTCGTATCCCAAACCAGCAGATGTCAAAACTCTCCAGCTGGGGAGGTCTGACAGGGGGTTTTGAAGGAGGGGGGCGGTGTAAGGAGGGGTTTTTCCACTCCCTAAATGTGATAGCACTTTACAGCCATAGGATCTGTTGCTTAGGATGAAAACAAGAACAACGTGTGCCAAAAATCCAATAAAAATGTGTCTGACTGAAGACACTGCATTTTTCATTTAATATTCATTTTAAAACAAAAACACTGTTGTTTTGGGAGATTCCTTTTGATTTCCTTTTGAGATATATATATATATATATATATATATATATATATATATATATATATATAAACAAAAGTTCATTGTGGTTCTCAAATCTGATTGGCTGAGAGCTTTTTCCAGTCGTGCGATATTCCCCTAGTATCAGCACTGGAACCGTTTCACTGTTTGTATCACTCCACTTGTGGCGACTGTCATGGCGGTCGAGCAAATCCACCATATTTTTTTTACAAACACTACTGTTGTTGTGTCACAGAATGTAGTTTTAAGAGTTTTTTTTTTAGGTGAGACTAGTTGTTTAGACCTCAAATATGTGACTCATATATAAACAAATTTTACAATTTGTTTAGATGCTTTAGAAGATGTGAGCTCCAGGCTGTTTTTTTTTAACCATAATGCTCAAAATACTTGGTATTTGGTAAATAATTGGTTTGAGTAGGACAAGCTTAAATTAAACAAATTAGTTCAGTTAAATGAACTGTTATGAGTATTTAGAACTTTCTTTTCATTTTGAGTTCACAGAACTGACATATTTCAAGTAAACTGAACTGTTTCATTGTTTTGAGTTGTATTAACTCATTTCTTTTAATTTAGACCAAGTTTAACTGAAACTGGGCTGGGATTTCTATTTTTCTAATTTCTATTTCCCAGCATGCTTTGCCCTTGGCACTTGAAAGGTAAATGCTAAAATTAAGTATTATATAATGTTTTTTTTTTTTGTGCAAGATTAATTGTAAGGGAGATTTAGTGATTAATGTTTTGTTATGCTAATTTAGAAGAGTTTCTGTTAATGTGGGTTTTTGGAGAGTTAACATCACGGTGACAAGTGGTGTATGCGGCTTGGTTTGAGATCAGGTAAGTTACGTTTTCAGTTGCTCCACTCATTCAGTAAGTGCTATACCGTGTTATTGCTAACATGTTAGCAAATTAGCAAGTTGACATTTTCTGAATATGTTATAGCTAGCAAAATATTTACATTCAGATAACCTGATAATTTTAAGTTAAATGTATAAATTAGTGTACTCAGATATTTCAAGTTAAGAACAATAAAAATGTACAAAATAAAAATCTTACTTAAACTTTGAGTTTCTTAACTTAAAAAAATTCTTATTCAACTTTTTTGAGCTCTGACAACTTATTAGGGTTTACAGTGTGTGTGTGTGTGTATATATATATATATATATATATATATATATATATATATATATATATATATATATATATAAAATGCAAAATATTAATAAATAATTATATTTATTCAGGAGGGAAGAATCAAAAGGAGTTTCAAAATGCATTTTCCCCTACCAATTCAAAATGGACAAAAAAAAAAAAAAAATCTTTCAACAGTGGATGAGGACTTAAGGGCAGTGGTCAACAGAAAACAACTGTACTGGAACTTGCTCTCTGGAATGCAAATATGGGCAAACAGGAGGGCTGAAGAGCGAGGCAGATGATTGGCTGGATTGTTAGTGACAGTGGGCCGGAGCTCTCATGTCTGCACTCCAGCCACAGTGTAGTATATTGATTTGTTTGCTTCCCTAATAAGCGGAGAAGACGAGAACCTGGAAAAAGTCAATAGAAGAAAAAAAAATTGTGTCCACCCCCAAAGCAAGCTCTCTAAAAAGTGAAATTTCACTCTTTTAGAAAGCAAAGATAATTCTGCTTCTTGCAAAAAATGGACAAGGACAAGAAAAAAAGGACATTAGAAAAATATATTTATTATCATCATCATCATCATCATCATCGTCATCATTTAAATACTCTTTAAAAGGTTGTAGTTTTCTATATATTCTAAATGAATGTGGCAATAATCTTACAGGTTTTCATAGAACAAAGTCAAATGTTGCATACATGGAAATCCTCTCTTACGTTAAAAGACTATTATTGTACATGAGATTTTAGGCAGTGCTAGTTTACATAACTGAATAACCTCAGCTGGAGATTATGAAAAATGTAAAAGTGATGAGAAGACTTGGAAAAAGAGACAGAGAGAAAGAGACAAGATGAGCTAGCATTAATAAATCACTTCTTCCTCTTTTGAGTTATTCTCATGACACAAAAAAATATAATTAAATATATTTCGATAAAGCAAATATATATACAGATAAAGCAAATGGTGGGGGGCTTCACCTAGTGATACTTGAGGATCATTTCAGTCTGTTCCCTTTAAAGTTGGTAGATGCTGCCTTCATTCCATAGTTACAGTGCAATAGAGTTACAAATATATATTATATAAACACTTTTTCTCTTTCTGGAACCAGCTGTGAGTGAACAACTACACAATGTTGTAAGCAGCTGCCCATTCACCCCCTGGCGACACCTTCCTGCCTGAAATCACTTATTCAACCATGAGCTTCCCCACGCCTCAGGTGAGGAGTGCTGCCTCGCCTTCCAGAGAATCTACTTCATTTCTAAAAAGTTTTGGAAACTTTTCTTAAAAATCATAATGACTACAAAAGAAGTAATGCAAGGTCATTTTCAAAAGCTGTACAAAAGAAGAATGTCACTAAAAGTACACTAACATCCAAAAGTCTGAGGTCAGTAAGACTGTTTTTAAAAGCAATAATACTCTTATTCGGCAAGAATACATTAAATTGATCAAAAGGGTCAGTAAACAGGGGACAGTAATTTAAAAATATATATATATTTTATTTAAACGCTGTTCTTTTGAACTTTTTATTTATCAAAGAAATAATAAATGTATTGTTGTTTCCACAAAAAATAATAAGCAGCACAAATGTTTTCAACATTGATAATAATCAAAAATGCTTATCGAGCACCAAATCATCATATTTGAATGCTTTTTGAAGGATTATAAAGTAATGATGCTGAAATTTCAGCTTTGCCATCACAGCAATGAATTCCATTTGCAAATATAAATAAAACAGTTATTTGAAATACTTCAAAATATCACTGTTATTACTGCATTTTTGATCAAATAAATGCAGTTGTAGTGAGCATAATGTTTTTCAAAAACATTTTTAAAGATTGTACTGACCCCAAACTTTTGAATGGTAGTAATATGCTTTTCCACTAAGATATTTGCATGTGAAAATATTGCATATATGATGCAAACCATGAAACGTCAATAATTTAACAAAACCACACTGTTAACCCGAACAAGTTGGCAAAACTCAAAACTCAAAAAACAAAAGAGGTAAACAATTACATCAATTTTTTAAGTAAAGAAATTCAGTTTAAGTAAGCAGAACTCAAAGTTTATGTAAGAAGAAATTAGTTCATACAACCCAAAACAATGAAACAATTCAGATTACTTACTGTGTCCGTTTCGTGAGCTCGAAAGAAAAAGAAAGTAATACTCATAAAAGTTCATTTGAACTCATTTGTTTAATTTGAGTTTGCCCTTATCAAACCAATTATTTACTTTGAGCGATAGGGTTTACAGTGAATAAAACAAACAGATAAAGTAAAGGAATTGGTTACAGGTGGGTATAATGAAAGTTCAGGAGTAAAGAAACAGTGTAGAGAGAGATGCTGTCCGAGCAGTGACCCCTGTGACGAAAGAAAGTTTCATGCTTCTATAACAATTATTATAGTGTTCCACGAATTACTATTCAAACAATCATAACCCCACAGACAAACTGTGATCACCAGACTTAAATTACTGTTGTCCAAATTGAAAATGCAAGATAAAAAGAGAGATTTTACGAAATGTAATTAAGATAATAATATTTGATCATACAACATTTTCCTCCATGGGATTTTGATCAAAACATTGACGTAACTGCTGCCATGAAGACACAGGGCGGCTCTGAGTGATGCCTTTTGATGCAGACGTCCAAATCTGTGTCTCTTTCTCTAAATCTAGAGTATATGCCAGCCTTTGATTTGTGGTTTACCAAAGAATAGCGCTTTGATTTCGGCCGCTGTACCCAGCATACTCTCCACTTTAATAGGAAAGAGGAAAATAAAACCCTAGGAACAAATACTGTCAGTTCAGAGCAAATACAATCAATCCTTTTACATCAAATACTGGAGAGTAGCTGTGCGCTATGACCAAAATCTTATGATTTTTTTTTTATGGTGTATTTATTACTTGGAGTAATTTTATATCAAGGATTATTATTTTAATTCACAATTTTCTCTTTTTTTATTTGGGACTTTTGTATGCAAACAAAAATATAAGAATATTAATGAAAAAAAAAAATGAAAAAAAAAAAAAAAGAATATGTCTGGTATAAATAGATGATTACATCTCAACCAGTGGAATATCATCATCCAAAAATGGAAATCCAAATGAAAACACATTGACAGAAATCAAAATGAAGACATAACATAAGGACATATTCAAATGTTTAGTAGGACTCAAATTTCTGGCCAATAACAGTGCAAGGGGCTAATTTACCAAGAAACGTGACTGACATTACAAAAGCACCAGCCTAACATGGCAGACAAACACTACATCTAATTAGTCTCTCCACACCATGCTTGGTGTTGTTTTGGAAAGCTGGGGTTTGACATTGGCCATGTAGGTGAAATATAGTGCTGTATTTGTGTGTGCGGGTGAAGGGTGCAGTGACAGGCGTCACTCTTGGGAAAAAGGAAATCAATGCTGATGTTAATTACTCACAGGTCAAGTCCCAAAACCACATGGCTCTTTCTCTCACTGACCCGCTTCAGCTTTCGCTCCAACACCAGTAGACCTGCCCCCTCATTCTGAGCTTAAAGGGATAGTTCACTCAAAAATGAAAATTCTGCCATCATTAACTCACCCTCATGTCATTTCAAACCTGTTTGACTTTCCTTCTACCATTAAACACACTTGCATGGTGATTTTTGAGGAATGTCCTGGCCACACCTTTTCATATAATGAAAATGTGGGAAAAAGCAACATAAATGTAACACAAAAGTGGTTCATACAACTTGTGCTCAGTATTTCATGTCTTCTAATAGAAATGTCGAGAAAGTACCAAAGAACAGTTCAGTAAGGTGTGTGAGTCACTATTAAGCACCATTTAAAGGTGGGACGTCCTGTTCTGACACATGGACACAGGAGTGAGTGTGAGGAGAAGAATAATTTTTTTTTTTAACAATAAAATGTTCCCAAATGAACCAAAAAATGATGAATATTTTTTTTTTCATGTGCTATGAACATGTGTGCAATAGAGAGCTAATATGACAAAAACACTGAAACTTTTACTTGCATGCAGGGCTTGACATTAACACCCGCCAACTTGCCAAATGCGGGTGGATTTCAGCAGTGGTATCTAACGCACTCGCCCCTACTAGCCAATTTGGCGGGCTGAATTTTATATATAATATATACATTTTTCAAATGTAGTCTTTCAAAAAGGCATCTGAAATAATAAAAAGTGCAATGTAGTGTTGTCAAAAATATAGATTTTTCAATGCATATCGATACTGAAATATCTGAAATACTTCTAATACTCATTTCCCTCAGAACAGATAGGCTACTAGCTGCACTTCCTCATTCTCTCATCTCTTCAACAGCGAGTTGCCACAAACCCGCCTCCCCTCACTCACTTGTTTCATTTGCTCTGGATATGTTGGTATTACAGGGCTTGAATTTCAGGTGGGATTGCGCATCCTGCTCATAATCTGCCCGCAGATTTAGTGCTCACACCCAAAGTGCGAGTACATAAAGCCGCCTTTCGGTACTAAATTGAGTTCTTTTTCGATGCATATTGTGATTAAACAGTCCAATATGCACAAAATAATGTCAAAATGCTGGTCTTGGTGAGTATTCATGTGAACATAGTCAGTTATGTTTTAAAGGTGCCCTAGATTCAAAAATTGAATTTACCTTGGCATAGTTGAATAACAAGAGTTCAGTACATGGAAATGACATACAGTGAGTCTCAAACTCCATTGTTTCCTCCTTCTTATATAAATCTCATTTGTTTAAACGACCTCCGAGGAACAAGCGAATCTCAACATAACACCAACTGTTACATAACAGTCGGGGTGTACGCCCCCAATATTTGCATATGCCGGCCCATGTTCAATGCATTACACAAGGGCAGCCAGTATTAACGTCTGGATGTGCACAGCTGAATCAACAGACTAGTTAAGCAAGCAAGGACAATAGCGAAAAATGGCAGATGGAGCGATAATAACTGACATGATCATTGATATCATGGTGAGGTTTGTAAATTGTCTTTCTAAATGTTTCATTAGCATGTTGCTAATGTACTGTTAAATGTGGTTAAAGTTACCATCGTTTCTTACTGTATTCACGGAGACAAGACTGTCGTTATTTTCATTTTTAAACACTTGCAGTCTGTATAATTCATAAACACAACTTCATTCTTTATAAATCTCTCCAACAGTGTGTAAGGTTAGCTTTAGCCACGGAGCACTATCAAACTCATTCAGAATCAAATGTAAACATCCAAATAAATACTGTACTTACGTGATTAGACGTTGCATGACGAACACTTTGTAAAGGTCCATTTTGAGGGTTATATTAGCTGTGTGAACTTTGTTTATGGTGTATAAGGCAAGCGCAAGCTCTTGGGGCGAGGAGCACGAGATTTAAAGGTGCCGTGTACTCTGAATCGGCGCATTTATAATGATAGGCAGTTAAAAAAATTAATTAAAAAAAACTATGGGGTATTTTGAGCTGAAACTTCACAGACACATTCAGGGGACACTTAAGACTTATATTACATCTTTTGAAAACATGTTCTTCGGCACCTTTAAGTGAACGTAAACAGTTGAGAAAGAAAATGCATGTGTAACTGTATAATGGACTTAAAGTGACAGCAGCCTAATATACCTGCTACCAAATTATGAGATAATATTAAAAATATCTATATGGCAGTTTTTCCCCATTGTATCGAAATTGAAAAACGTCCAAATTGTGTCCAGTGAAAATGCTCAGTGGCTAGAAACTTTGGAAAACCACTAGCCATGTGGCTGGTGAGCATAAAAAGTTAATGTCAATCCCTGCATGTTAATGAGAGGAATATCTATGTCTGATTCATGAATGAAACATTCTTTTGAGATGGATCTTCCAAATGAATTAGTTCCAGATCCAATTAACAAAACGAGACTGACAGATTTGCTCACAAGTTGAACTCATCATCGAACTCACCTACATCAAAGACGATAATGAATTAATTTAATTGTATATTTCTCATACAATCCATATTATATGGCTTCCAAAGATTTGGAATGCAGCACACAAGCCAAATGGACCATTTTTGTAATTTTAGAGCTTGACTGCACCAGAGTGGCAAGTATATTCTTTAAAAATTCATATTTACATGTTTTTATGGAAGTAAGTAAGTCATACAGGTTTGTAACAACATGAGGACGAGTAAATGATGACAGATTTTTTTTTAATTATTATTATTTTTTTGTGAACTACTCCTTTAATTTCTCTTAAAAGTACAGCCACACTTTCAGTGACTTGACTTCCACCCTTAACATCAAGTGCATTAGAAGAGAAAACATGGACACACTTGTTTTTTTGGGGCACAATACTCAGAGACAAGGGTCAAGATACAGCCATTAAAAGCAGGGTAATATTTTATGCATGATCCTGAGATGAAACTCTTTATTATTTTGCTCTAATGCTTGGCTTTTTAGGTCAGCCAAGACTCCTTTAATGCAGTCAACAAACAAAAAGGAACACTGATGGATCTTGTGCACTTAAAAAAAAAAAAAAGAGAGAGAGAGAAAAAAAAAAACATTCAGAAGGTATTACCAATTATACAGCATTGCTGCACGAGCAACAAATTTACCTCTGCAAACATCCATGTTAAGGATTTCTCTACTATTCAATTTCACGAGGAAAAAAGATTAAGGTAAAACTAGCTTTGCTCAGTGCACCTTGCAATTCTAAGTAGATTAATGCTAACAACAAAATGGAAACTGAGGGGAAAATTATGTGAGCTGTGTGTGTGTCATCATATTTTTTGTATCACCGAATGTGTGTGTGTGGCTCCGTGTGAGGCTAATTAAGCAGAGAGACTGAGCCGCGGGACAGCTCGCTCATTGAAGGTGCACGCCTGATATTATTGTTGAGTAAAGCAGGATGGGGCGGCCACACCGGCATGCATTGTGGGGAATTAAACTGCGAGAGAGAAACAATAAAAGCAGGCTTGAGGAGCGAAGCATGGAGCACTTGCTTAAAAGACTAAACGGAAGGGTGATCAGGAAGCTCAAGAGCCTCCCATTATGTGCTACGACTCAGACAGAAAATCTTACTGGCCACCGTGAAGAGACAATAACTGAAATTAAATTCCATACAGCCTCTCTCTTTGAGCCCCAGGAGGAATCGCAGCTATATCAGTTGCTCTGAAAAGCCAGAGCTGCTTTTCACAAGCATTCTTGTTCAATTACATTTAACTGTGAGATCTGACTAAGAAGGTGCTTATCAAGCCTTTTTTTAATTTGGCAGACAGCAACAATTATATTATAAGTCATACAATGCATGCAGTCAAAACAAAGACATTTGGGGATTGATTGCAATTATTCATTTACGTTTCATCCAGGACACAAGATGCATGGCTGTATCTTTCAGAATTAACATCTTTACAGCTTCAAACAACAAATACTATTATTCTCATATTCTATCGATAGCAACCGCAAGTAACTACATGCAAAAGAATGGTGATCTTTTTTCTGAAAAGAAAAAGGCATCTTAATTAAACCAAGGTCTTTTTTATCATCACAGTCAAAGCACTAAAGGACAGTAAAAATCATGTGAATTTACAATAGCAGCAGGCCACAGATGTCATTTCCTGAACAAGCAACATACGCACCACATTTCCTAGACATGCCAGAAAAAAACCTAAATATAAACGTGTCTGTTTTAGTTATTCAGATAAATCAGAAGAGGCTGAAATTAAGAGAATAAAAAACATTAGCTGATTAAGAAACGCTGGGAGAGAAGTGGTGGGTCTAATTTAGTAGCAGGTCTGAGTGTCCTGAGAAAGGTCCTGTTTGCGATTCGTCAATGCAGCTCTCAGCCTTTATGAAAAGCCATGCAATTTATGGTAATGAGCTTTTTGAAGGTTATGACCACAGTAAACTAATTTGTTAGAGGAATGGCAAAAGCTGGCACAAACACTACTCAATCATTAAAGCCTGTGTGGGGAAAAAAAACTATTAAAGTAATGGTCAACTACCCTGCAGAGAAAAAAAAAATGCACAACACAAGCCCAGTAAGCCCGTACTGATATATAACAGGGCAAAACATGGATGTCGCATCACACAAATTACTTCTCAGGACCATTTTGAACATTAATATGGCTGAAATAAGGGCAGAAAGGAGCGGGAAAAAAACGTCAGATCCCAGACCAACGCCCAAAGCGGCGATGGAAAGAAAAATAACCAGGCTGACTGGCTGAAAATGGACCATCAAGGTTGCACCACTGACATCTTAGATTAATGCGTGAATTTAGGTCAGCGGTGGCCCTTCCGATATACATTGGCTTGGCCTGCCTCTGTCAGAAATAGTCAGGATTTTACATAATTCTCTACCTTCTTATTAGGGTTTTGAGACCGTCGCACATGGGGTGAGGCGGAGGGGGATGTAACTGCCCTAAATGTGGCATCCAAGAGCCAATAAAAAGTAAAATCCCATGGCGATCACAGAGGAAAACAGATAACTAATGAAAGAGCAATAAGCCGTCGCTCAGTCTGATGCAATCACTACATATTGTTTGTGACCTTGCTTCAAGAAGGTCTTTAATAATTGCCGAAACGGCTGTCTTGATAAAAATCAAAGAACACCTCTATAATATGCCGCTATTTGAATCTCAGTCACCGTAGAGTCTGGGCTATCCGCTATTACAGCGCGAGGGCACATGCAAAGATAGGGGATGCCGTCCGACGCCGTTCTGACCTGATATATTAACAAAGGTTTACAAGGGCATTCAACTACATATGTAGGTTTGCCCTTATTGCTGACCTTACAATGCACTTAGTATCCTGTACTTGAATAATGCTGTCTTGGCTCCTCAGCGCAATTTATTCTAGCTAATGACCATCAAGAGCCCATAAATCAGCATTAGGTTCCTTTAAACTGAGCTGGTGACTCGGGCAGAGCATAGATAGAGACCGCAGTCTGATGCCTAACCTTGTATTGGCACCTCTATTGATTTTAATTAGTCTAATTAGTTCATTATTTCAGAAATCAAATGGCGCATTCATTACACAGAGCTTTACCCCTGTGACATAGCTTTACAGACGAATATGGTAATGAAGCTGATCAATTATCACTCAAAAGGAAGTCATTAACAACCGAATTAACATAACCTCCAATAGTGACCTGGCAGACCCTTCCCCGAGCAGCCAGTCATCACTCCTGCTGATGCCGCTCAACGGTCTCGGTTTACTGCGGCTGTTGTCTGGAGGAGCTTCAATTAGTGCACACACCAGGCTACTGTGCTGTGATTTCACAAACTCACCTCTTCGAGCCTGAGCTCCTCTGCCGGTCCTTCCTCTCCCCTGTGTTTATCATCCAGCAAAACATACTGACAAAAGGAAGCAGAGTGTTATTATCCTCTAACACCACAACGGGGCTGCGCTGAAGCGGGCACACCGACTCTTGTTACAACCGATGCCGCCCCATGGGCACAGCTGGCGCAGAGGCCGACTTGTCACGGCTAAAGGTACAGCAGCAGGATCTTGGCATGGGCACGTTGTACACAGGAGACTATTGTGAACCTGTCAAGAACAAACCCCACACAGCAAAGGCATTTTAGATCAGTGGTTCTCGAGTGGTTTTTTAATGTCAGGTAACAGAATTTACATTAGACGTCAAGACATCAAACACAAATATTACGTTATAAAATACTATTGTTTTATTAATTTAATATTATTTATTACTTAAATCTAATATAAATGATATTAAAAATATATCAAATTAAAATAAAATTAAATTAAATTAAAAATTATTTTTTAATTAATTTAAAAAAATATTTTATTAAAAAATATTTTATTTAATTTAATTATTTAAAAATTTATTTAAAAATTAAATTATAAAATGACATTTAAAAATAATTACTGTACATGATAATTACAATAATAATAAATAATAGATTAAAGGTGATAAAGAGGATATTTTCGTTGACTGAGAAACCAAAGACTGTTACTGAGTTTTTGAAATGAGCGCATGCGTAAGAACAACCCCCCTCCTTTCGAGGGAACACCTCCCAAAACTCGTGCACGAGTAACGGAACACGAGTGTTTACCACCGGCATTCGCTGTGTCGTGTTCATTATGTCGGACTCACCGCAGGTAACTCATAATCTGCAGTTGTTACTCCTGTCTCCGGACAAAAACATTGCATGCGGCGCCTGTGGAGTGTGGAAAGTTACTGGAGCGCGCAGCCGCGCACGTCTCTCACAAGGAACGTCATGGCAGTGATTGACAAGCCAGAGGGCCAATCCATGCACGTCTCTCACAAGGAATGTCACGGCAGTGATTGACAAGCCAGAGGGCCAATCGTTTACGCGATGATCGCGTAAACGATTGGCTGATGTTTTTAAGGCCCTACCTCGTGCACAGATGATGTATATTAATATTATTCCTTTCAGTGCACCTAATAAATAGTCTTTTATCAGTTAGTAAAGACAGTTTCAGGTAATATTGCAAACATTTATAAAACAAAACATCCTCTTTAGCACCTTTAATTATATTATATATTATATAAATTATTAATCCTTAAAATCAAACATTGAAATGAATTAATACAACCAAATGTACTGAAGGATTAGTTCACTTTAAACTGAAAATTATCCCAAGCTTTACTCTCCCTCAAGTCATCCTAGGTGCATATGACTTTCTTTTTTCTGATGAACACAATCAGAGTTATATTAATAAATATCCTGATGTATCCAAACTTTATAATTTTAGTGAACGGGACCAACGAGTATGAAGCTGAAGAAAATGCATCCATCCATCATTAACGTACTCCACACGGGTTAAAGGGTTAGTTCACCCAAAAATGAAAATAATGTCATTAATTACTCACCTTCAATTCGTTCTACACCCGTAAGACCTTCGTTCATCTTCGGAACACAAATTAAGATATTTTTGATGAAATCCGATGGCTCGGTGAGGCCTCTATTGAGAGCAAAGCCATTCAAACTCTTAAGGTGCCTAAAGGTACTAAAAACATATTTGAAACAATTCATGTTCTGTCTTAAAAATAAAGCAACAAGAATACTTTTTGTGCGCCAAAAAAAACAAAATAACAACTTTTCAACAATATATAGCAACGTGACCGATTTCAAAACACTGCTTTAGAGCTTTACGAATTGAATCAGTGGATCGGAGGGCCAAAAACACGTGATTTCAGCAGTTTAGCTGTTTGATAGGAGATCCGAATCACTAATTCGAAACAAACAATTCATAATGCTTCGAAGCTTCATGAAGCAGTGTTTTGAAATCGGCCCATTGCTAGATATTGTTGAAAAGTCGTTTAGTTTTTTTGGTGCACAAAAAGTATTCTTGTGGCTTTGTAATATTAAGATAGAACCACTGAACTCACATGAACTGTTTCAAATATGTTTTTAGTACCTTTAGGGACCTTGACAGTTTGAATGGCTTTGCTCTCAATAGAGGCCTCGCTGAGCCATCGGATTTCATCAAAAATATCTTAATTTGTGTTCCGAAGATGAACGAAGGTCTTACGGGTGTAGAACGAAATGAGGGTGAGTAATTAATGACATTATTTTCATTTTTGGGTGAACTAACCCTTTAATAAAGGCCTTCTGAACCGAAGCGATGCATTTGTGTAATAAAAATATCCATATTTAACAAGTTATAAAGTAAAATATCTAGCTTCAACCAGACCGCCTTCCATATTCAACTTATGAAGAAAGTATAAAACTCTCTCGAAGTTCAAAACACTTAAGCTACGTCCTACGCCTTCCGTATTCAAATTACGAAGAAAAAAACCCCACTTTTTTCATAAGTTAAATACTGAAGGCGGTCTGGTGGAAGCTAGATATTTTACTTTATAACGAGAGCGAGAGCCGTGGGGAAACAGGGCCATTATAAAGCTTGGATGCATCAGGATATTTATTAATATAACTCCGACTGTGTTCATCAGAATGAAGAAGTCATATACACCTAGGATGGCTTGAGGGTGAGTAAAGCTTGGGGTAATTTTCATTTTAAAGTGAACAAGTCCTTTAAAATTACCAAGAATTGTAGAGTGTGGAAGAGGCACAACTTGTCTGTCAAATTTAATTGGCATAGGATGGGGGGGGGGGGGGGTAATTAATACTAAATTATTTTCTAGCATAATTTTATATGCTAAATATGTGTAATCATCTGATTAGTTGCATTTTGATTTTCCTGGCGTCTGCAATCAGAACAGACCTACTACTCATTTTTATTCACCAAGCCTGCTGTACATGAGTATTTATACTAACCTTCTACACCTCACCGATGTTCTGCATTCACACATGATGTGATAAACGGAGAAGGGAGATGAAGAGGAGGAGGAGGCATATTATGCAGATCAAAGGCAGGACTGTGGAGAGGAGAGTGGTTTGATTAGAAAGAGGTATTGGAGGTGTTCAGGATGGAGAGGAGGAGGGAGCCGGGTCTCGTCGACCGCGGCCTGAGGGGCCCAGAGGAGCCACGAGGTCAAGTCGAACCCACTGAGTCGCATCAGTGTGGCAGGGCTGGAAATGAGTCCCATGCTGGCGTACTGGATCAAAGCCCAGCTCCGTTGATCCCTCATGCCCAAAGGCCACCAGTCAAGGTGAAGCCAGAATTAAAAAATCCTGAGCTCAAGGGCGGAAAATGAGTTTTGAAAAATGAATGAGGGACCGTCCCATGACTTTGGGGTGAGGGAGAAAATGGAGAGCGAGCAAGTGAGTGAGCGAGAGAACGAGGCAAGGGAATATAGGCATGTGACTCACATCCAGGCCGAGCATGTGTTGAGCGCGATGGATCACTTATGTGAGGGGTCTAATGTCGGTTTTCAGCTCCTGGATCTCAGCTCGCAGACAGCTACTGTCCTCCTCCAGGCATGTCCGCTGATGGTCCAAATCCTGCTGAAATCACAAAGGCAACATCTCCAACCCCTCCACACTGTTGCAAATCCAATCTGTCTAAACGAACAGTTTAGCTTGAGCTTTGATATAAGCTTTGGAATATCTGCTCCAGGTTGGATGGAGGAGACCTTTTGGCCATAAGCTAAGCTTATCATAAGGTTGTTGTGGTTGATTAAGCTTAGGTATGCTGCATGCTGATAAAACACGGCAACATGGCTGTAAGTTCAAGTAATTGGGTCACTGACAAATAAGTTTTTTAAAAGTGTAAAAAAACATAATGGAGATATAATTAATTTTGAAGTTTTATTAAGTGTTAACAATGAGATTATTAGTTTTTATAATCAATTAACACTGCTTTTGTCATTTTATTTGGTTTAACCAAAATTTCGGTTTTACCGAATGATACTTTAGGGTTATACCGAATGATGATATTTTCAAACAATGCTAACAGGCTGATATCTAGCTAGCTAGCTAACAATAGGACAATCAAACATTTTATATTTAGTACAAGTTTTTAAAATATTACAACATTTTCCATGTTTTTTGGCGGTTGTACTGAATGACCTGATGTTTCGGGACATGCGGATGAGCAAGTGAAAACATGAATTTTTCAAATGGTCAAGAGTTAGTTACTTTGCTTCACGACCATGTAGTCCTTTGCAGGTGTCTGAATGATGTCACATCCTGTCACATGATATTGACCACATGACTTGATCCAGAATGGTCCCTTTATATTGGTTACTCCGAATGACATCAATGAAATTAATTATTTCTCATAACAAAGCAATGACTTCTACACATAATTTTAATACAATTTTGCACTATGTTGATATATAATGTTATAAAATCATGCCAGAATAAAAAATATATTCATTTATTCAAATTTAAGATTTTTTAATCACAAATTAAATGGCTTTTTTGGCCTTTGAATGGTTAAACCGAATGACTTTAGACACTTCAAAATACCTTTATATGTAGCAACATTTTATTAAAATCTTTTGGATTCAATAAAAGAGATCTATTTGTACTACCTTACATACTTTGGATGTCATATCCTTGTTTTGTTTTTTATTATTAAGGCCTTTGGACAAAAAAATGAGCCATCACGTCATTGACCCATAGTGCATTTCAGATTTATCCATATGAGCTCTTGTAAAAGAGCTCATATGGATAAATTTGAAATGCACTATGTTTGGATTTGTAATATTCCTTTTAATCATGTCTACGCATAAACTGATGGCAATAAGCAGCTGTACTTTGAAAAGCCCATTACTTTAAAACAATTACAAACCTATGAAATGGGTTAATAAATCTGGTTATATATTGCAACCATTCAATCAGTGCATTTGGAGCTTATATTACCAGGTTTGAAGCATTCTTTACATTGCATGAGGCAAATAAGCAGCTTTTAATGCTCTGAATCTATTCAATTGCCAATTACGTACATTAGAACAATGGTTACTGCAGTCAAGGGACAACAGCATAATATGCCTCTGGGACAGTAGAGATGCAGTCTTCAATCTAATTCTGCTGATTCTTGAAAACATAGACAAATAGAAATGGAGTTCATATGCTATCCCAGCATCAATATTGTGTGGTCTAGCTAATGAACTACTCGGTAAACTGAGAAGTGTGTACTGTTCTCTGCATTTTAGAGGTCATTTGCAGTGATTGCCAAATGCATGTTATTTGTTGCATGAGACGTAGGCTAACTTTTAACCCACCTACATTTAACCTAAATTATCAATCTCACCTCTGTCAGGGAGAATGGTTTTAAACTAGGTTAGATTCTGTGGCATCAATGATCATACAGGGAGGTGAATAATTTACAATACATACTGATGAATTATTAAAATATCTATTAGCGGCGCACATACTAAATAGCAGTTAGTGCATATTGAGGAAGGTAATGTGAATGTTCTCCTAGAGTTACAGATCATGTTGTCCCTGCTATAGCAGAAATGATTAGTAATCTTAATGTGAACTTGATGTGTCTCTTCTGGCAAATGTGTAGCTGTGACTAATTGCTACATATACAAGTATAAAATGTGTGGAGCTATGAATTGTTCGATCTGAACTTTTAACAGTTAACATTCCTTTAACAATAAACGCAATATGTGAATCCATAAAGGTTGAAGAATCCACAAGAGGTTTCAAATGATTATCTTCATGAAAAACTAAACCTTGAGGACACAGAAAAGACATATGAAAGTGTGAATACTTGTACACAATAGTCAACAGTGTTTGTGTAAAAACATTTTTAAGAAATAGCTTGTACAGCTACATACAATAGTGTGTACACTTACAGATAAACAGACTCTATACATCTCTTGAACTTCTGGCCTCTAAGAGTGCCAGACTGTTGTAGCTCAAGTTCCTCTTTGTATCCCGGGTTTTAACAAGGACATTTGAGGGATAGTTCAGTCATCATGTTCCAAACCTGTTTGACATATTTTCTTCTGTAAAACACAAAAGGAGTTGTTCAGAAGAAACACTCAAAAAGACAATAAGTGAATGGTGACTGAGGCTGTCAGCAACATTCTGCCTAACATCTGCGTTACACAAAAGTAATACAAATTAAGGAACAACATGGGGGGGGGAAACTATCCCATTAACTTTCTGAATTGTAAGTACGGGGGTTTGGGGTTCTAATCTGCCTGAAAATATAATAAATTCTTTATTATTATTTAATATTTATAAAAACAAACAAGCATATCACCAACTGTGTATGTTCTTTTAGTGACATGCAGCAGAAATTCTTGTTTATTATAATACATATTAAATAATAATAATTATTTAATATCATATGTATGTATGTATGCACATACACACTCCAGGTAACAAAAAAAAAAAGGCATTTCAGTAAATAAAAAAAAAACAGACGTCCCCTCTTAGCTGATTTTTCATTGCAGTGCGAAAACTAAGCACATGCGGACAGCATTTAACAAAACAGTTGCCATTCGCTGTTTTCCCGAGCAAAACAATGTAAAAAATTAAAGCAAATGCTTTACATTTATGTAAACCCTTGTTATTATGGCGTATGAATGTTCATTTGTATGAGCATTTCCCTTCTTTCCCCCCCTTATCCCTTTGTTCAGTTGTAAACAGTCTCCGTGCCTGAACGCCTGCTGCTCAACAGAGCCCGCCCCTGCTTGATAGCGATTGGTCAAAACATACTGTAGAACAAACACTATCGATTTTGATTGGACTAGTTACTGTCAGACGCAAACGCTTGAAGACTTGCGTGAAGCTACGCCTCTCTCACACGCATGGCGCGACGCGATTCATGTTTGCCTCGCTCAATCAGATATTGCGATTGGATGCATGTGATCAAGGGTGCAGAGAAAATGCAATTTGCAATTGGCTCATGTGCTTCAAGGAGGGGTTAATCGAGATAACCCGGAAAAGAAGGAAGAACAGCGCCTCAGTACCGAGACCGACCGTAGACTGTCAGTCTTATCATGGGTAATTATACTAAATTTATTTGCTCTAGTCAAATCTCACTTAACCAGACATTGTGACAACACATTCTATATTCGAGCTGCTTTTAGTTTTGTGCAGAACAGGGCATTGTTTCCTCTCCTGTCAGTCTAATATTAGATTCGTGCGTGTTATCACTGCATAATATGTGCATTCAATGTACACGGTCGACAAAAAACAATACTATACTATTTTAGTTTTTTTATTGTTTATGTTAACGAACTTAAAACCAAGTTGCATCAAATCTCATCACGTTTTTTTTTTTTTTTAAGCATTTTTAAATGGCATCATAACAACAGCAACTACTACTATTACTACCATAATAATAATAATAATACAGTAACATTTATTTATTTATTATCACAAACTGTGATTCTCATATTATAATTAATAGTTACCTTTTTAGATCATTATTTATTAAATCGTCAGACACCACAACCTCACAGATAATTTCATGTTTTTAGTCATTTCCAGTTCATTTATATTGAGTCTTGACCAGATGTGGTGATGTCAGAGTTTGGAGTTGTTTACTTTGTAATTAGTTTGTGCATTTTCACCAATTTGACCCATTCAGGTCTATTTGTGCACCTGTTAGGCAACCATTATCTTGTTGACAGCATGATTAGCCAATCACAACATGGATGCATTGCATCCTCTAACATGGTTTTTTAATTGTAGTTTCTATTACTTTTTTTTTTTTTTTTTTTTTTCAAAAAATAAAGGTTTCTTTATTCAGTTATCAAGGTAACGGAACAAACTGGGGAAACACTTTATTTTACAGTGGCATTGTTACATAAAGTACAGTCCAAAAGTTTGGAACCACTAAGATTTTTAATGTTTTTAAAAGAAGTTTCGTCTGCTCACCAAGGCTACATTTATTTAATTAAAAATACAGTAAAAACAGTAATATTGTGAAATATTATTACAATTTAAAATAACTGTTTTCTATTTGAATATATTTCACAAAGTAATTTATTCCTGTGATGGCAAAGCTGAATTTTCAGCATCATTACTCCAGTCTTCAGTGTCACATGATCCTTCAGAAATCATTCTAATATGCTGATCTGCTGCTCCAGAAACATTTAATGTGTACAATTGTACAAAATATTTGTGTACAATATTTTTTTTCAGGATTATTTGATGAATAGAAAGTTCAAAAGAACAGTGTTTATCTGAAATCTAATCTTTTGTAACATTATAAATGTCTTTACTGCCACTTTTGACTGATTTAATGCATCCTTGCTGAATAAAAGTCTTCATTTCTTTAATTTCTTTTCAAAAAAAAAAAAAAAATTCTTACTGACCCAAACTTTTGAACGGTAGTGTATAATGCTACAGAAGCTTTGTATTTCAGATAAATGCTGTTCTTTTGAACTTTCTATTCATCAAGGAATCCTGAAAAAAAAAGTACACAACTGTTTTCAACATTGAAAATAATCATAAATGTTTATTGAGCAGCAAATCAGCATATTAGAATGATTTCTGAAGGATCATGTGACACTGAAGACTGGAGTAACGATGCTGAAAATTCAGCTTTGCATCACAGGAATAAATTACTTTGTCAAATATATTTAAATAGTACACAGTTATTTTAAATAATTAATTGTAATAATATTTCACAATATTACTGTTTTTTACTGTATTTTTAATTAAATAAATGTAGCCTTGGTGAGCAGATGAAACTTCTTTTAAAAACATTAAAAATCTTAGTGGTTCCAAACGTTTGGACTGTACTGTATGTTACATGTAGTTACTATAGTAATAACTATAAATTATGCATAATTACATGCAACCATGTAAACCAAACCAACCCTATCCTAACCCTATAGTAAGTACATGTAGTTACTTAATATTACTTAATACTTAAATGTGTAATTACAAAGTGTAACAAAGACACCTTAAAATAAAGTGTAACCCAAACTGGTTACTTGGCTCTACTTGATACCACTGTCATAGATAATAATAATTATAATTATAATTATAATTATAATAATAATTTGGTGTTGTAGATGTAAATTAGGAATTTTAGTTGTAACAATAACTTTAAAGGGTTAGTTCACCCAAAAATTAATTACTCGCCCTCATGTCGTTCTACACCCGTAAGACCTCCATTCATCTTCAGAACACAAATTAAGATATTTTTGATGAAATCCGATGGTGAGGCCTCCATTGCCAGCAAGTTAATTTCCTTTTTCAATCCCCAGAAAGGTACTAAAAACATTTAAAACAGTTCATGTGAGTACAGCGGTTGAACCTTAATATTATAAAGCAACGAGAATACTTTTTGCGCACCAGAAAACAAAATTTTAGACTTTATTCAACAATATCTAGTGATGGCGGATTTCAAAACACTGCTTCACGAAGCTTTGAAGCTTTATGCAGTGGTTCAGAGCACCAAAATCACATGATTTCAGTAAATGAGGCTTCGTTACGTCATAAGTGTTTCAAAATTTTAATGGTTCACGTGACTTTGGCAGTTTGATACACTCTCCAAACCACTGATTCGAAACAAAAGATTCGTAAAGCTTCGAAGCTTCATGAAGCAGTGTTTCGAATTCAGCCATCACTAGATATTGTTGAATAAAGTCGTTATTTAATTTATTTTTTTATTTTTTGGCGCACAAAACGTATTCTCGTCGCTGTATAATATCAAGGTTGAACCACTGTAGTCATATGAACCGTTTTAAATATGTTTTTAGTACCTTTCTGGGCATTGAGAAAGGAAAAAGGAAATTAACTTACTGGCAATGGAGGCCTCACTGAGCCATCGGAATTTATCAAAAATATCTTAATTTGTGTTTTGAAGATGAACGAAGGTAATCGTAAAGGTCGAAGGTAAATTGGGTGAACTTACCCTTTAACTAGAGTGTATAAAATGAATTTATGGTTCTCATACAATTTTTGTATGACGTTTTAGTGTGATCTGAAATGGCGTCATCGTACAGAATTAGGACAGCTGATTGCTGTGGATTTGATTGAGCTGTAAGTGGCCCGTTGCACACTTAACATAATGAATGGAGTTAAAGTCAGACTGCTGTATGATCTCAGCCCAGGTCAAAGGGTTGCCTATAGATTTGTGAGAGTGTTGCATTTAAATGGATTAAGATTTAAAATGCAGACTATATTGTTGGGTTGTTTTGCAGATGTGTTTGCAACTGAGCTTGAGTCTTTCTTCCATTTGTGGGTGAAATGTTTACCATGGTGCTGATTCCATGTAAACAGGGAGCTTTTTAATATTACATTACATGACCATGCTAAGCCAAATCTGGATGAGGGTGAGAAGAAAAACATTTCTCATACACTGTAAAAAAAATCCTGTTGTTTCTACGGAAAAATACCGGCAGCTGTGGTTACCAGAACAATACTGTAAAAATGACATCAAACCGTAAACATACTTACGGAGTTACATGTGAATTTTACATTTTAAATATGTATATTTAACATTGGATTTCAGTACACTGTAAAAAAAAATCCCAGTAAAATTTACGGTAAAATAACATATTTCATTAACTGATATAATGTTAATTTACCAACCTAATGAAGTACTAATATCTGTTATGTATCTTCATAATACACTGACAGTCACCAAACCCAGTGGTGATAAGAGTCACATGATGAATCAAAGTTCATCACAAGCAGCTTTTCCACAAGCTGAGGACAATACTAATATATAGAAGGTGCACACAGTGTCATTCACACACACACTAAACACCATCATGGTAACATGCATGAAATTTTAAAAATGCAATAAACATTAATTAACAACATTAGATGTAACATAAAACCCTAATGTACATAACTGATTAGAAAAAAATGAGAAAAACTAAGAAGAAACAGAGTTATTTCAATGAAAATATATCAAATGTGAAGTGTCACGCAGGGAATTGTGGGAATGTCAATTTACGGTTTTTCACTGTAAATTTTACAATGAATTGTTATTTTTCACTTTCAAAAACTGTGAATTTAACGGTATTTTACCGTAAAATTACATTAAATGTACCGTTAGATCTATTACAGTTATTCACCGTATATAGTACGGAAACTTTCTGTAAACCAATTAACAGTTTTTCACCGCAGCATTTTTACAGTCTTTTACTGTTAAAATCACGGTAATTTTTTACAGTGTATGGCAGGGTTTTATGATGTGCTGTCATGGAATAAGGATGGTGTGTTTTCTGTTGCTCTGTTTTGTTTTTTTTAAATAGAAGAACATGGTTATTGTAAAAAGTTTTTTTTATGCAAATACATCATCTCATAAAGGTGATGAAAAATTGCAAGTCAAATGTATTGAAGCGCAGATCCTTTATGTGGACACAGCAAAGCCTGACTGCCCTCTGTACACCGTAATATGCATCTTCACAATTTTCTCATTTATTAACTGTTCTCTTCAGTCGTTCCTGCTGCCTCAGCCTTTAAATGTTTCATGAGTTTTTAAGCTGTTTTTTCTGCCTAACTCTATACTTAAGGCTTTAAATCTTCCACCTTCATGCTCACATAATCAATTAATTCTTTTAAATAATTTACATTCTGTGCAAACAAGATTTAGCAAAGCATATCTTTATGTCAGACCTATAGCTGCTTTAAAAGATATTTCTTAGACATTAAGTTGTGTTAGATTGGGGCTCTTGCGATTCATTGGTAATTAGAGAAATGGGTCAGTCTGATGAGACATTAGGACCAGACCTTGAACCCCAAGTGCTTTTGCAGACATTCATATTTTATGATACAGACGTAGAACAATTAGAACAGTCGCAGGACGGGTATTTTAGCAGTCCTGTAATCCCATTTCAGGATGACATCACCTTTAAAATTCAGAAACTGACATACCCATCAGTGTTCATAATAAAACAGATACTTCTGGGACAGAGTTAAAAGTTGAATGCTAAACAAGGAGACTGGCTAATTCTTCTGCCAGCTGAAAAAGGCGCCAGAGCTCTGTAACCTTAATCGCGCAAATGATTGTACAAAGGAATCGAAGGTTTAAGACAGGGTTTTTTTTTTTTTTTTTTTAAACTGAGTGACACCTCATCTGCCACTGGAAATACAAAGTGACAACTAGCTTTTTGTAAGTTTAAAACGTTAAGCAAAGGATAATAAAACCACTCTGACATGTGATTTCATTTTTATAAAAGGCACTGAAATCTTTGGCAAATACATAGTGTATGTGTGTATATATATATATATATATATATATATATATATATATATATATATATATATATATATATCTGATATATATCTGATATATATCTCAGTCAAACCGAAAATTATTCAGACATTTTTGATATTTTTGATATATTTTTACTAGTGTGTGCCGGACACTATAGTTCATTTATGTAAGTGAGGATAGCAAAATAAAGTAAACTCTGACATATTATACCCAACAATTCTTCATACAAAATTCTTCATACAGTGGACTACCAGTAAAATTTATAAAAATTTGGAACAAAAAATTATTCAGACATATTGACCTGAACATGTTTTGCTTAAGTGTTATCTGACATAATTAAGATTATTTTTTTCTGACACAGTTTAACTCTGAGATCTTGTCATATTTTATTACCATTTTTTTAAACTATAGTGAATAAACTGTATTAATGAATGAAATGTTCAAGGTGTCTGAATAAATTTTGGTTTGACTATCTATATAATTATATATATATATATATATATATATATATATAGATAGTCAAACCAAAATTTTTCTATATATATATATATGTGTGTGTCTGAATATAACAAACAAAAGTTTGGGGTCAGTAAGATTTTTGTGAAGAAAATAATTTTATTATGATGCATTAAATTGATCAAAAGTGAAAGTAAAGACATTTATAATGCTACAAAAAACCTCTATTTCAAATAAATGTTGTTTGTCTGAACTTTCTATTCATCAAAGAATGAAAGAAAAAAAATCATGGTTTCCACAAAAATAATAAGCAGCACCACTTTTTTCAACAAAGATAATAAGAAATGTTTCTTGAGCACTAATTCAGCATAATAAAATGATTTCTGAATGTGACACTGAAAACTGGGGTATGTCTGCAGAAATTCGGCTTTGCAATCACAGGAATAAAATATTACATTTTATCATTAAAATTTAATATTTAAAATAGAAAACAGTTATTTTAAATTGTAATAACATTTCACAATATTACTGTTTTTATTGTATTTTTAAGAAATAGCTATTTTATTGTATTGTATACAAAAACATTTAAAAAATTACATATGATGTAATATAATATAATATAATATAATACGTAAAGTAAAAGTCTGTTGTTTTTTTATGTATAAAGAAATATAAGGCCTAGATTCTCTGACTTGCCGCAAAGATGCAAAGGCAGACAGAATGCCAAAAGCAAGGTCACGTAACCACAGGCTTCCTAAAAATCTCCAGATTCCAAATTGTCCAGTCGCTGCAGGAATCTCATGGCCTGCCGCCTTGTAATGCTAAGCCCAAGGTGACTCTGTGACCCAGCTTATCAGTTGCAGAACTGCAGGCCTGAGCCTCCAGTGGGCTGCCTCAGGAGAACATGTTTTATAGCCCGTGCCGGTGTCAGGCATTTGTCATTTAAGGATGCTTGTCAGGACCTTGACTTGGCTGATATAACCTTATATGCGTGTTCCCCATCCATTTTGCAGCCCGAAGATAGGCTCCATTTCCTAGAAAATTCAACTTATTTGTTGGAGTAAGATTGATTCCAGATCGTAAATAACAAAGTGGGCATATTGTTGAAATACAGAGCTAATGAGAAAATCAGTTTACTTATTGTGTCCTATTGTTTATTCAGACTAATTTTGTTTTAGCTAGGCCACGTTCTCATTGGCCATTTGTCACAGATGTTTTTTTCGAGTGCACTGTAAACGTGTATGAATCACTGCGCTCCATGTAGGCCAGGTCTTCTGATTACAATAGAGGTAAACACAGCCATTGATTATGAATTTGGCCGATTACATAAGAAGCATAGATTTTCAGCTCTCCGGTTAAAGCCCTGTACATTCAAATGCTTAATTTTTATAGGCAGTGCACATTGACAAAAGTGTCTAGTTGTTATATATTTGGCAAGTACTTTGAGTCTGAGAGAACATGTCAATAGTAATCCTGATATTGATAGCAGTCCTATAAGAGATGTTACTTGCCCGAGCTAACATCTATGTGATCCTCTAAATCATAATTACATTACTATTGACAGGCCCTTGACAATAGTCACATTACTATTGATAGGTTGCTGTCAATATTATGTTCTCAGATAAAACATATTCATTCATAACTTGTAAACTGCTCAATAAATGCCTATGACGAGAACATGGAAAAGCAGTATCCCTAGTGTGGCCTGCCGCAATGATTTGCCTCACCTGGGCGAGTGACGCCGTGCAGCGAAGGTTTTTTTGCTTAGCTGAGAAACTATTGAGCTGGTTTGAAATCCTAGACACATTTAAAACATAATCAGTGGTCCAAAAGGGTTTTGACTGATTATACAATAAACTTAACTAGTTTCCAACATCTGTTTAATGCAGATAATTTTTCACCTGATTCATGAACATCTTGCATCTTTTTTTAATGTCCATTTCAGTTTCATTCTTAAATGGGTGAAGGTTTTGGGCACAGATGAACCTAAAGTATTAGAAAAAAGACTTTACTTAAGATTTGGACATGTTTTCAACAATTTTTATAAGCCAATTTATTGCAGATATTGTCCAAATCCAGTCCTAAGCTAAGAGGTGGTCACCACAGCCCCTGGCTCTCATTTTTTAACCATTGCGTTTAAAGAGATAAACTCAGCCCAATACAAACGCGTTCCATGAAAAATTGGCAAACGTCACAGTTCTTAGATCCCTTATAAAAAGCCGTCAAAGTAAAGTAGTTCCACATAGCGGATGTTTACTGCCTTTCCAAGCCTGTGCTGTTGGGATAATCTCCTGTGATGTGATTTGTCCTCAGACTGAATCTCGAGAGGGAACAGCGTAAGACCTCCTGTGCCTCTGCCCTGCACAGCTGAAAGGGAATTTAGGATGGGTTTTACATGTGAAAAGTGATTTCAACTCAAATGCAAAAATGCATAACCATTTGCTTCTTCTGCTTGTAGCTGGAGCTGGAGGTGACAAGCCTTTCGCCAAGGCCAGCCCAAGCCCTTTATCTCGGGTTTTGAGAATCAGTCAGCTGGATGCTTTTGAACTGGATGGTGCACTGGAACAGCTTGTTTGGTCACAGTTTACCCAATGTTTCCAGCATTTCAAGCCTGGGCTTTTAACCCCTGTGGAACCAGAACTCAAGGCCCTTCTCCAGCTCCTCCTCTGGAGGTTCACTGTCTACTCCAACAGCGCCACCGTGGGCCAGTCACTGCTCAACATCCGGTACAAGAACACTCTGATACCGGGTGAGAAGTACCGGCCCATGAGCCGGCCACAGAAGTTCTGGTTCGCTCTGCTGACAGTCGGTGAAAAGTGGTTGAGGGATCGCTCCAATAGCTTGTTCCTCAACCACCCTGCAGAGTCCAATGCACGCAAGGCCCGCAAGGTACTCGCTATCTTGACGGGCCTCACCAAAGTGGCTAGCCTGGTCAACTTCCTGCTATTCCTCCAAAGAGGAACCTTTCCGACCCTTACCGAAAGGTTGCTGGGAGTACAGCCCATCTTCAGTCGACCCCAGGGCCCACGAGACATCAACTTCCAGTTCTTGAACCGGGAGCTGTTGTGGCACGGCTTTGCCGAGTTCCTCATCTTCCTGCTGCCTCTCGTAAACGTGTGGAAGCTGAAGGCTAGTGTCACCGCTCTGTTGTCCCCTCTGAATGACCTGAGGGGAACGGAGGGTTCGGAGGAGACTTACTGCACCGAGTGCGCCATCTGCGGGGAGTGGCCCACAATGCCCCATTCCATCGGCTGCAACCACGTGTTCTGCTACTACTGCCTCAAGAGCCACACAATCGCTGATGTCAGCTTTACCTGCCCCAAATGTGCCGCCAAGGTGGGAACGATAGAGCCAGTCACCATTCACGTAGGAACAGAGTTGCATCAGAGTTGAGACTGTTCTTCAAACAGCCTGCTGATTGACTTGAGAGACACATACTGCAGTTTGAGTCTATCACAGAGATTGGTTGATGAAAGTGTATGACTTGTGCCTTTTTCTGAAACGAGCGTATTTGTTGCCATGAAATATGCAGAATTTTGTACAAAGAGACAAACTTAATGATGTAAAATTCTAAAACAACATCATTTGTGTCACTAATTTATTCAGCCTCATTAAAGTTTGATAGAAACTGTGTATCAGAGGTCCACTTTTCTGCATTCTTGGATTGAGCGCCAAGCAAATGAATAAACATCAAAACAAGCCTTTGCTCAACTGCCTGCACGATCCAATTCCCCTCATCCCCTATGAAGAGGGAAATTTGCACAAGATCAAGGAGAGGCCATGATAGCACCAGGGGGTAGTTGACTTGGATGCAGATTGACAGACATCCCATCATAATCTCCATGGCCCTTCTTAATACGCCAGTAAACTGTAACAAACCAGAGTAGGACCGATGCAAGTTTCGGGGCATATTATGCTTTAAGCCTAATAATGACTGCAAAGATGGGTATTTATTCTGCTGTTAACTTTCTCCAGTGAGCCATGCCTCAGGCCAAACACATCCAAATGGTCTCAGTCCTGCTGGAAACTCGCACTTCAGGTTTTTTCCCCTAGACCACATTGCCTTAATTGCCCATTGTGAAGGCAATCAATCACTTCTCTGGGCACAAGGGGACCAGTGGTTTGCAAGATTTTGTCATTTTTTTTGTAAGCGCTGCTCTCAAGTTCACCATGACAAAGAATTGAAAATTGGGACATGGCACACCGGTCTGCCCTCATGTGGGCTCATTGACATCATTTTGTGTATTGTCGAATACCCAGGACCACCAAGAAGTGTAGTTCTCACTATAAGCAGAACTATCAAAGTTTACTTGTGCTCTAGGTTAGTAATGTTACAAAAGATTTTTAATGTGCAACAGCGAATGTTTATACCCTTTGTTTTGTTTCAGAGGATTAAAGGAATTTGCCGCCACTGTTCTGGAAATGTTCAGTAACGGTTGACGATTTACAATATACACAACATATGGTTCTGGTGTTTTTCATATAGATCGGGTCCAGGGAACATCTGTCCTCAAAATACATTTGTTTAAAGACTTCAAAAGCATCCAGATATAATCTCGTAAAACACTTTATACCAGGCACAATAGACTATTGTATATTTATGTAGTTGCAACAAATGAGATTACATTTGCATTTTATTAAACTGTATTAATATATTTGCTGAGTTTATTATAGGCATGATGACATAATGTTCAAAAACTAGGTTTGATTGTTTAAAGTTTTAAATAATTAGTTTAAAATTTGGTTGGTTGGTTGGATGGTTGGATGGATGGATGAATGGATGGATGAATGGATGGATTTTCCAAGCAATATCATATATTTTTTGTATATAATGTGTATTTTACAAATATTTTCACACACTTGACATCACATTGATTTAAATGCAAATAATTTGTACCATTATTCTGTGTAACACATCATCTAAGAAGTCGGCCCTCATTTTGCACTTTATCATCTCCAAAGCTCATTTACACTCAGGGTTGCACTGTCTCCAATCAGCATTAAAATCTTCAAGCTTTGACACCATTTACTTTTGCCAATTGCCCACTTTTTTTTTTTTTTTTTTTTTTTTTTAAACATACACGCTGTTACAGCGTGTTACAGCAGACAAGGCCAGATTCACACTTTGAAGAGTGATCCTGCTCATTACAATCGACACATTCTTGATCCTTTGATGTCGGACATTGAGTTCTCTGATTAACAGGTGTGAATTTAAAGAGCTCTATTTTAGAATGTGTAATGCTACTTACCCTTTGCTGCTATTCTTTGCTTAAATAGTAGTTCATAGCGTACCAAAAGGCATATTTGTTATCTAGGTTTAAATTCTGTGACTGAGAGTTTGTTTTTGTGCGTGCTTGTCTGTGAAAGGCAAAAGTCATTAAAAACAAATAAAACATCTGAGATAAAATACTTCAAGCAGTTCATTGCCATGTGTTGCTATCTGCTCTAGACTCCTAACTAAATGTTATCACCTAAAGTTCATAGTTAAAAAGCAAACTTAACACAGCTACCAGACAAACTTGTCAACGGTGGCCAATTATCTGTGTTTCCTCACTGTTGGAAGGGCATTTGCACTCTAAACCAGGAATATGGGGAATCAATGAGACAAAAAAAGATACATTTCTTGACACCCACTGATTTCTCAACATAAATGGTTCACTTCGGACCAGCGGAACAAACAGCGATCGGTACCTCTTGCTATAATTGACCCAGTTTCTCACTACAGTCAAACTTCCAAACACATTGCAGGATACGTTTAAAATATATCATTGCTTTAATTGCATTGATTTATTACCATAAAGCCTGCACATGCTGACAGTGGGTTTTGTTGTTGTTGTTGTTGTTTTCTCCAACTTAGGCACTAAGTTGAAGAAAAAAAAAAAAAAAAAATATATATATATATATATATATATATATATATATATATATATATATATATATATATAATAAAAAATAATAAAATAAAAAATAAAATAATATAAAAATTAAACTAAAAATAATACAAATAGAATAAAATAAAATAGAATAACAAATAAAATTTAAAAATGAATTAAATTAAATTAAAAATGCAATGAAATGAAGGCATGGTTTCCAAGATATAACAAAAAGAAAAACTTCTGACTTTTCATAAATCATGAAAGTGCCTATAGTTGAAGAAAGCCCTTTTAACAGACAAGTTCAACGGCATGTCTTCCCGCTTTTTCTCACAGGGTCTCTCAATTCCAGGTTGATGCTAATGAATGCAAGTCTGCCACTGACATTATCTGCTGGTAACGTCTGAGGTGGAGGGAATGAGTTTGGCACGGTAAGTGATAGCCTCGCTGACTCCTGTGGAGAACTACAAAGACAGACTGCATGCCTGGAAGGAAAAGCCAATACCTGTGTGCCTCCACAGGCCCTCCGTTCATTGGCTGTGCCGGACTAGAGTGGCTTAAAGAGAGAATGAACGACAACGAGGAATTAAGGGGGATTATGGGCCAGTCTGCGCTGTAATGAGCCCGAGGTGAGGTGGGTTCCAGCCAAAGTCTGAGCAGGGCTCTCATTGATGTCTACTACACACAAAATTGCAAATAATCTGCAGACATCCTTCCAGATGTCCCCTTGAATTTCCTGCGGCTTAAGACAAATCGAAAGTGCTTTGAAAGTTTTGATAATCAAATAGCAAGTTTGATTGAAACCTTGCACATGGAAGAATGTAGCGTGCAGCCATCTAAAGATGTTTAACTTGTGCCCTAATGACAGTCATCCCATCTCAAGGGAATTTTACAGGGATTCAGGGCAGAATGATACCTTCTCTTTCTAGACAGTGTTATCTGGTAATGTAAGAGACTGAATTTCAGCATATTAGATATGGAATGTACAAATATTTTTATGCACTGTATTTTCAATACATGTAAAACTGTAATATTCTGAAATATTGTTACAATTACAATTTATATTTTACATTTATTCTTTTGATGGCAAAGCTGAATTTTCAGCATCATTACTCCAGTCTTCAAGGGTTAGTTCACCCAAAAATGAAAATTCTGTCATTAATTACTCACCTTCATGTCGTTCCACACCCGTAAGACCTTCGTTCATCTTCAGAACACAAATTAAGATCATTTTAATAAAATCCCATGGCTCATGAAGCTTCGAAGCTTTACGAATCTTTTGTTTCGAATCAGTGGTTCGGAGCGCGTATCAAACTGCCAAAGTGACGTGATTTCAGTAAACGAGGCTTTGTTTCATCATAAGTGTTTCGAAATTCCAATGGTTCACCACTGGGGGGCGTGACTTTGGCAGTTTGATACTCCGAACCACTGATTCGAAACAAAAGATTCGCAAAGCTTTGAAGCTTCATGAAGAAGCGTTTTGAAACGAGTGGTAACCATTATTATTATTTTTCAGGAATCTTTGTGAATAGAAAGTTTAAAATAGGAGCATTATTTTTACATGTATATGTATGTGTATATATACACATACATACATACATATTTAAATAATTTAAAATCTAAATATTTGCATTTGAATATGCTTTATTATATATATATATATGTACATATATATAGAGAGAGAGAGAGAGAGAGAGAGAGAGCATATTCAAATGCAACATGACAGTGGCAGTGAAAAGAAGGGCAAATTATAGTTTATATGCTTGCTGAAAATATGAAAATAGGCTGAAACCTCTAATGTGCAAATCAAAGGTGATGACAACATACAGCATACAGATGTTCATTTCAATGCAGCTGGCTAAGAAAATCATTTCCCCCCGTTCCCATGGAAACCATACTGCAAAAGGTGTCTGTCTGTGAACTTCAGCTGGAAATCACAGAACTAGACGTGTCTGCGAAGATTAACCTCAGCAACAGAATTTGTTCTGTTTGCAAATTCCCCACCAAACATGGAAATACTGATCAGCAGGAGAAGGGAAATTGATTTTCATGCGTTATCATTTCTTTTTACAGCATAGACGGTGAACTTTCTCCTGCTCATCTGCTGTCTGCCATTTGCCTCTTTTATTTACTGAACTTTTTTTTTTATTTATTTTGAAAGTGGCACAAGGAAAAAAGTATGAAACAAAGCTTGTATGCATGATCTGATATTAGAAAATTCCACACATTTTCGTGTTAGAGACCAGGGCACTTCTGTTCACCAATGAAAGACATACCTTTCCGTGCTTTTTCCCTCTACCAAAGAGGTCATTGTCAATGCACCCAAATGAAAATCAACTCTAAGATATCTTTCAATCTGAAAGCAGGGACTTGTTCTTAAAAGACTGGTGACACTGCACTTGTATGAGGACGGGCTGCCCTCTATATGCCCCTGCTGATTGCTTTGCATTCACAACAGCTGTGGCTCCGCAGCAATTTCAAATCGTGCATTATCTTTTCTGCTCAAACATTTGAAAAGGCAAAATTATTCCTTCTGAAACACATTCTATTTTGTTAAAAACAGATGCTGGATTTTTAGGCATCTGGGTGATATTTATTCAGTTTGAATAAATCATAATTTACAACAGAACCATCTGTTAGCTGCACCATCATGAACAAATTATAAATATGTAGATTTTAAATGATCAACATATTTATAATAAGCTTTCATCTTGAAGCTACTGGTTATGTGTGTGTGTATATTTATATATATGAATGTGTGTGTACTCTATCTATCTATCTATCTATCTATCTATCTATCTATCTATCTATCTATCTATCTATCTATCTATCTATCTATCTATTCACTTTATAATTTATAGATAAGTACTTATAAAAATGCTTTATTTCTTCCATCACAAAGCGTCTGAATATTATTTCCTTGATATTATACAGAGTTGATGGTCGCTCAAAAATCCAACTGAAACATATTTTTGAGCATGCATTTATATCTCACAGCGGTGTTTATGTCTACTGTTGCATCGCTGCATGTATTTATGTATTTATCCATTGAGAGGCACACAGCATGACCTACAGCTCTGCTCAGAGCATCTTGGGGGCTGGTATTCCCCCCGGGCCTCTCATCTTTTACTGTGCTGTGACAGAAAATGGAGGCAGCGAGCGCAGAGTGCTGCATTAAAAACCCTTTACCCATTGGTGATTTATAAGCGTCCGCCCAGCCAAGCCCACAACGCCACACCATCTTTCCTGCATGAGGCCATTTGTGAATTTCAGCTCTGGGGGGGGGTCGGGTGCTTCATCACAAAGACCCAACTTCACCATGAGACGGTTGCACGTCTAGCAATTTTGCATTTTAATAGTTATTCTCGCCTATTCAATCGTGATGCAGTGTTGGTGAAGTAGCCGAGCAAGACGAAGTACTACAATTATATGATATCTTCTCGTTGACACCAGGTAGTCCTGACAATGAATATTTGAATATGGCAATAGCAGAGATGAGGAAAGAACCAGGCATGTTTTACACTGAACAGCTGTAGAGTCTCAGGTCACCAGAAATAATAAAAAAGTAACTCTCCAGAGATGGACCGGGGTCTGTGTTTTTGAGATGGGCCAAAATGTAAAGGAAAAATTCATTCATACTAATTCTGAATCAATCTGGGGTGCGTTTCCCAAAAGCATCGTTAGCCAGCTATGGTCGCAAGTTCCGTTGAACTCTGTTGGTAACGACGGAACTTGCGAACATTGTTGCTTTTTGGAAACGCGTCAGTAGTTGTGTGGACTCTCAATGGAGCAAAGGAAATAGCTCAGATTTCATTAAAATATATTTATTTGTGTTTAGAACATAAATGAAAGTCTCATGCAATGACCGTGATTTTAACAGTAAAAGACTGTAAAAATGCTGCGGTGAAAAACTGTCAATTGGTTTACAGAAAGTTTCCGTACTATATACGGTGAATAACTGTAATAGATCTAACGGTACATTTAATGTAATTTTACGGTAAAATACGTAAAAAACGTAAATTGACATTCCCACAATCCCCTGCGTGACACTTCACATTTGATATATTTTCATTGAAATAACTCTGTTTCTTTTTAGTTTTTCTCATTTTTTTCTATGGGTTTTATGTTACATCTTGTGTTGTTAAATTAATGTTTATTGCATTTTTAAAATTTCATGCATGTTACCATGATGGTGTTTAGTGTGTGTGTAAATGGCACTGTGTGCACCTTCTATATGTTAGTGTTTTCCTTCTCAGCTTGTGGAAAATCTGCTTGTGATGAACTTTGATTCATCATGTGACTCTTATCATCACTGTGTTTGGTGACTGTCAGTGTATTATAAAGGTACAAAACAGATATTAGTACTTCATTAGGTTGGTAAATTAACATTATATCAGTTAATGAAATACGTTATTTTACCGTAAATTTAACAGATTTTTTTTACGTTGCTACTGTATTTTTTACGGTAAAGTTCTGGCAATCACAGCTGCCGTTTTTTTACCGTAAATTTTACTGGAATTTTTTTTACAGTGTGGGTTTAGAATGACATGAGGGTGAGTAAACAATGACATAACTTTGGGATGAATTTTGGACAGAATTTTCCTTTTTTTTTTAATGAATTATGCCTTTAATGCAACAACACTAATGTGCCCCAAAAGGCAGTAAACCACATAGTATAGATTTAATATTTTCATTTTTTTATACTTTGCTTTCCTGTTTATGAAGGCTAGTAGCAAATTTGTCAGAGCAGATGTGGAAGGCCTTTTTTCCCATATAGTTCCATATATTCAGTCAGATCTCAGCTGATGATCCATGAGCTTGTGACCAGAAAAATGGCTGCCATTAAATGTCATATGTCGCTGTCATGATAACATTATAAATCTACGTATGTGTGTATGCGTGTGTACACCCAGCAAGGATGCACTAAATAGCGACAGTAAGGACGTTTATAATGTTACAAAACATTCCTGTTTCAAATAATTGCTTTACTTTTGAACTTTCTATTTATCAAAGAATCAGAGTTTCCACAAAAATATTACGCAGCACAACTGTTTTCAACATTGATAATAATAAGAAATGTTTCTTGAGCTGCAAATCAGCATATTAGAATGATTTTTGAAGGATCATGTGACTCTGAAGACTGGAGTAACGATGCTGAAAAATCATCTTCGCCATTGCAGGAATAAATTATGTTTTAAAATAAACATGTAATTAATTCCTATAAAAAAAATAGGAACCAGTTAATTTGAAAGGGCACCAGTTTTTATACCAAAATAATACACTTTTTTTTCAAAAACATAAAAAATATTTGCTGAATTTTACTTATTTGTATATGAATTTTATATGTGACATTTGATTAAAATGAGAAAAGTTTTTTGCTTATGTAAGATATGTTGTTGTGTCATCCAAAGTGTACATTGTGCTGGAGCTGTAATGGAAGTCCTGACACACACACACACACACACACACACAGGAAAATAATGAAGATGATGAAAACTGGAAAGGACTTTAGGGTTTGCGAAGGGTTGTTATGGCGATCAGTAGCAATTGTGCTGTCTTGATGTCTACATGATCAGGCTGGGCCACAGAGAGACTAACGAGTGTATGGCATTACCCACGATTCTTTGAATAAACACAGCAAGCCCAGCAAAGGTGTTACAAGCGTCTGTTTTATCATGAATCAATTTAATGATAAAGGATGTGTTTCAAGGTTAAAAATAGAAGAAATAAAAAGTTGTCACAGGACATGGACATGCACAGGAAAATGTCAACAAATAATCATGAAACCAGTTTATTTCTGATGTTTTACAGACAAAATAATGACTCATATATGTACACACAGATCAACCCTTGTGTTTATGAGATCCTATTGGTTTACGTTCAATGGACAGCCTGAGATCAATAAGAAATTCACAGCAAACGTAAGATTCAGATTGAAAGCAGGTTATAAAATACTTTTTATATATTTTATATTATATTACACCAATTAATGAAAGTTCAATTGTTAATGTTTGACAAAGATTATGACAATAACCAAAAAACATGCAAATACTGTCTGCATTTATGCTTAAATAAAGGCCCTTAATGTCATCATTTGAGCTCTGACCTGTGATTTCCCCTTCTCAAATCTGAGAAACCCTTCAAGTGGTAAACAGGTTAGAGGGGAAAATGCATGTAATCCAAGTCCCATGTTTGGAAATGAGAGGGTCTTTTGTGTAGCACAGGCGTGTGATGCACTGCTTTGTAATTTACATATGGCTGTGCTCTTTGTAAATATGCAGGGAGGACTCAGACAGGCACTGCCAAAACACACAACCGCTCTCCGAGAATACAATGGCTGGCCTCTTGTTCAACATCTTTGCAATGAATAAATGAATAATGTTGCACCAGAAGAAATCTGTAACAGGCGTGCGGGACTCCGATATTCAGAGTTTGAATATGTATAACACGGAAATGTTTTGTGTGCCGGAGATAGTATGCTGGCTTCAGACTACCTACTGTAAACATCTTTCAGTAAATCAGTTAAAAATTATTGTTGCCCTGCGACACTGAAAGACTAACAATATTCTGTCATTTAAAAAAAAAAAAAAAAAAAAAAAATATATATATATATATATATATATATATCACCTTTAAAGTTGTCCAAATGATGTCCTTAGCAATGCGTATTACTTACAAAAATAATTTTTTATATATATTTACAGAATGAAATTAACAAAATAACTTCATTAGTGAGAGAGAGAAAGAAAGAGAGAGAGAGAGTTTCTGTTTAACAGAACAAAGAAAGACTGGCTACAGTTAAACCAGGACCCCTGATCACCTTTACATCATTCACTTATAATGTCAGCTCTATTTCTGAAAGCTTCCAAGCGCTCATAAAAATTCAGGGCTCTGCTTAAATGCTTTTAAAAATGTATTTAACGAGTTATGAAACATGACATGTTTACTGCGGTTGCCATAGTGTTGTTTCCAGTGTAAGAAACAATTAAATACGAATATTGTATTATGCGGAGTCTCAACCTCAATTCATAGCGGTCCCAGCGGAACATGCGCTGGAAGTAAATTAAGAGAAGGATTTAGGTTTTGGGCTTGCTTCCCTCGAGCAGACGTTGTGAAGAAAAGCAAATCCAAACTGCTTTACATTAATATTTACAGTAATGCTCTTAGCAGACACTCTCTGACCAAAAGAGACTTTCAAGAAGTTTCTGCCATCCCCTAGAAGTAAAGACAGATTTCAAAAGTCAATAAATCAGTGACAAAAGTGACATCTTAATGAATTAAAACTGCTCACTACTACTTAAATAAAATTCACATTTATGCATTTGCTTAAAGCACAAATGTGCATATATACTGCAGTATTTTTGGTGCATTTCAACTTTGATCTGTCCATCTAAATCAAGGTGAACAGGACAAAGTGCATGTAATGTTTCACTCTATTCACCATCCAGACCTTTATTACATGACAAAATGCTCAAAATAAGATTAGCAAATAGTCATCTAGTGGATGTTTACATTGTTGTCTTTGTGAGTATATGAAAACGGACATTTGTTTTTGCATCTCACTGTATCTCAAACAGATTTTGCGTAATTCAAACAGACTTTAGGTTTGACAAGTTTGACAAAGCATCTGCTATTTCAGCCTCCCCTCCCTTACTGAAATATCCCAGACCGTTTGTTGATTTAAGTAACATTAAAGCTGGAAGTTATAAAAGCCGTTTCCCTATTCAGCAATCCGAAGAGTGAACTTGCAGTCTGAAGCATAACAGGCATTTTATATAATAAAAACTGGAACTTTACGCACAATTCAGAAAGCTAACAAAAAAGATGGGTTTCTTTTGTAATATCAAATCTACAAAACGCCTCGCTGTTCTTTAAACGTCGTCAATGCCTCAGGTGTTCAACAATTCACGGTGTTTTCTTTAGATGTATGGCCTCAACTAAAATGCATTGAACATCAGCAGAGAAGTATTATTTTGTTTGGGAGAAGGAAATAAGACATTTCTCTGTGAGGGATGGTATCATACTACTAGTTTTATCTGTCTTAAGCAATAGTGTCTCCCAACCTTCATCTCAAGCCATCTGGGAGGTGTGGTTTTCTGAGCATATCAGAAAACATAACAGAACAATCTGCCTGGAAAGTCCCAGCGGGTTCGAAACAGCATCTTTTTTGCGAGCATTTGTTTCAGAGGTGTAGCTCTCTGGCTTATTTAGACATCTCCCAGGTCTCCTTACTCTCCCATTCCTTAGATACTTGTGTTTGTTGAGCACATCGCCTACATGGATATTGGCAATGTTAGGAGCTTATTTCACTCTCAGAATGGAATAATTCTTTTATCTCTTCAGCTTTCCTCCATATTTGTCTGTTGCGTGCTGTTGGGGGGAATATTATATATCGTGTTATCAAAGTTTGAGGTCTCTCTTATCAGCCGTAATCCTGTTTTTATCCGGCCTTTTTTGCATTAATGCAACAGGACAGTATGGAGCGACAACAACAATTTTGGGAGAGAAAGTGAAATGCGATCAAACTTGCGACCTTGCGAGAATACAATAACTAAGGTTAACTTATAGCTTCTTTGTGACTTAATAAAACTAAACATTTATTAGAAAATATATATTTTGAATTTCACATCTTAAAGCTGCTTAAAGGGTCAGTTCACCCAAAAATGAAAATAATGTCATCAATTACTCACCCTCATGTTGTTCCACACCCGTAAGACCTTCGTTCATCTTCAGAACACAATTAAGATATTTTTGATGAAATCCGATGGCTCAGTGAGGCCTGCATCGCCAGCAATGGTACTTCCTCTCTCAAGATCCATAAAAGTACTAAAACATATTTAAAACAGGTCATGTGAGTACAGTGGTTCAATCTTAATATTATAAAGCGATGAGAATATTTTTTGTGTGCCCAAAAAAACAAACAACTTTTTAACAATATCTATTTCAAAACACTGCTTCGGAGCGTTACGAATCTTTTGTGAGTTTGGTGCTCTGAACCACTGGTTCAATTTGTAAAGCTCTGAAGCTTCATGAAGCAGTGTTTTGAAATCAGCCATCACTAGATACTGTTAAAAAGTCATTATTTTGTTTTTTTGGCGCACAAAAAAATATTCTCGTCGCTTTATACTATTAAGATTGAACCACAGTACTCACATGAACTGATTTAAATATGTCTTTAGTACATTTATGGATCTTGAGAGAGGAAGTGCCATTGCTGGTGATGCAGGCCTCACAGAGCCATCAGATATCAACAAAAATATCTTAATTTGTGTTCTGAAGATGAACGAAGGTCTTACAGGTGTAGAGTGTAGAACGACATGAGGGCGAGTAATTAATGACATTATTCAGACACAAATGCAGATTAATGCAAATTGGAATTAGAGAACTGATCTATGTCTGTGTCGCAAATGCAGAAATGTTCTATTAATACAAGGCCTCTACAGTCAGGCCAGCATAAATTATTAGCAATTTTGTCTCGAATGTGAACACACACATCTGGTGGGACTTCTCAGGTGCTCATGGTAAATGAAGCACAGGTGTGGGGACCAGAGCTAGTTTATGAATCAAAGAACAAACTAAAATAGCTCTTGTGATCACCGGTGAGAGTAGGAGATTAAAAAAAGAGGAAAGATTAAAGGAGGACATAACATAGAATTCTATGAAAAAACAAGCATGCAAGAAAACAAATAGGATAGATAGATAGATAGATAGATAGATAGATCAACAGAGAGACAAAACAGTAGATGGATGGATGGATGATGGATTGATCAATAGATAGATAAAACGGTAGATGGATGGATGGATGATCAATAGATAGATAAAATGGTATATGGATGGATGGATCAATAGATAGATAAAACAGTAGATGGATGGATAGATGATGGATGGATGATGGATTGATCAATACGATAGATAAAACGGTAGATGGATGGATAGATGATGGATGGATGGATCAATAGGTAGATAAAATGGTAGATGATGGATAGATGATGGATGGATGGATCAATAGATAGATAAAACGGTAGATGGATGGATAGATGATGGATGGATGGATCAATAGATAGATAAAACAGTAGATGGATGATAGATGATGGATTGATCAATAGATAGATAAAACGGTAGATGGATGGCTAGATGATGGATTGATCAATAGATAGATAAAACAGTAGATGGATGGCTAGATGATGGATGGATCAATAGATAGATAAAACAGTAGATGGATGGATAGATGATGGATTGATCAATAGATAGATAAAACGGTAGATGGATGGATAGATGATGGATGGATGGATCAATAGGTAGATAAAATGGTAGGTGATGGATAGATGATGGATGGATGGATCAATAGATAGATAAAATGGTGGATGGATGGATGGATGGATGGATGGTTTTGGTACCAATGTGTATTTTATCAGCTGCATATCATCTCTTCGATTGTATAAGCAATGCCATTAGATGCCAGGCATCCCGTATGGACAGATTTAATTGTCTGTTTGGCTGTTGTGACAAGTATTTGAAGGAATATCAATGATAGATAAACATATGAATGAAGACTATTCGATAGTCATCTTAAACAATTTCAGATATCTTAAAATCCAGCTTTTGAGTGACAATTATGTGCTCTGAATAATCTCTTACGAGGACAGGTGGACTTTTACGTGCAAATCTGTGGATTAACATCAGATGTCCTCTCTCTCTCAAGAGCAAAACAATGGAACAATTCACAAAGATCACAATGCACAGGATACGCACAGAGCTACTGGGATCGGTCCTGAGTTTTAAATGTCAGCAAACAACTGTGGAAAGATAGAGAGAAGGTGTGGGGAGTGGGCAGAACCGAAATACCTTCTGCTATTGTTCTTCCAAAGGTCAAACCCTATCCAATCACACAATAGTGTGACCCTGGCTCTATGCAGCATTAAGATACTGGAAAAATAACAGGAATGACATCCAAGTGTCCTCAACACTGGGCTGCAAAACAGATTTGTGGGAAACATCTGTTAGAATAAAAGATATATATATATGGCAAAATATGCAGATAATGATTCGGATGTGCCGAGTAAAGCTACTCGGACTCTAGAGGCTGATCAAATATGTCCAAACTGGGATAAATGCCTTGGAGAATCATTTTCTAGACACTAATGGGAAAGGGAAAGTTAGCTGCAGTTGGACCATGAAGAGTTGGATGAGAGATTGCATGTGACTGCAGAAATCCTGAAGTCTGATTTGTTTTAAAAGCAAGTTAACTTTCAATTTACTACAATTATCTACTCCTTTTCGTGCGCGAGTTTTAAAACGACTAGCGATTAGAAGAAAAGTATGCAAAGTCCTTTTTTTCTCTGCTAGATGATCTGCTTGGTAGATTGATGAATAATCCATTATCTCTTCCAGGGGAGAAGCTTAGACAAATACCTGCAGAAAGGCTCTTGAGATTGACACTTCTAGAGATAATCCATTGCATCTGGATAAAGCCAGATTACAACCAAATAACATGTAAAGGCATACCATGTGAAATTAAAAATGTTCTCAGTGTGGATTTAGGGATAATGTGACCTCTTTCCTAGCTCATTGGCAGCATGAGCTCAGTGTAAGGATGGAGTGGATGGGCTCCTCGAATTTACGTCTTTTACGCAATAATATTAACGGCTAAACTGTCAGTGGCAGTGGAAAGAAACAAAGACAGGGAGGCCAGGCACAGAAATGGTTTGCAGATACAGTTTTTAATGTATCACAACAATGAGCAACAAACATACTTGATGAACTATTTCCAGAAGAAGTTGTTCAAATACCATCTACAATAAACGTCATTTCAACTATGACAACAGGTCTGTGACAAAATAAAAAAAGTTTCAAAACCATGTTATTACCGTAATACGGTACAGCTGAGACCTCAAACATTACAGTAACAAAAACTAATGAGACTACTCTCTATATATAAAACATCAATAACATTTTTGGTTTAGTTTATTTAAAGTTTTCGCCATAGGGGCATCTTTTTTTATTAAAACCTTGGGGTGCATTTCCTATGTTACCCAGGCGTTGAAAGTACGTATTGTGTAGAATATGATTACGCCTTGATCATCCCTTTGATATCCAGAAGAACAATCCTAATATCAACCTTTAAAAGGTTGTCCTCCTATGCTTGACACTATCCATCCGTAGAAAGGTTTTTTGGCTGCTGTGCAGTTGCAACATTTATGTACAATTACATTATTGGACCATCCTTTGTTTTTTTTTTTTGTTTTTTTTTTGTTTTTGTTTTTTTATTTTAATTTTTTTTTTCTTTTCTTTGTTTTTTGCTTTACCAGTCCTTTGTGTGGGAAGCATTCTGGTCCAGGCTAACACCTTAGCGCACGGTGCTAGCTGACAGCTCAGTCTCTAAATGCTGTTCCACATTCAGGGAAAGGCAAAAGCAGAGTTCTAAAAGCCTTTGGAATCAGGACAGTCGCTCATGTTTTGGACAGAGGCAGGATTGCACCTTAGGAGGCCAAGATGTCTCTTGTGAAACACAATCAAAAAGTGTCTTCAGGATTAAAATAAGCGTTAAAATATTAAAAATCCAAATAAGAACATTAAAAAGTCCACAAAAAAGAGAATTAAAAACTGACATTTTACCTTTAACAGAAAAAAAAAAAAATCACCTGTACAGCAATAAAAAGTAAAATGAAATGTTACTTAATTTCATCGTTTGAAACAATTTTTAAGCATGATTTGATTTAACCTGTCAAACAGTTGCATTACATGCTACTTGTTCATCTCAGAATAGGAATACCAAAAGCAATACATTTTTGCATTTCTTCATATTAATAAATTTGTACCATGCACAGCCAACTACGAATATGTACAACAGCTTAGCTTTCTTTGTTCACGAGCCTTTTACTTTCATACATTAAGCCTTCTGTTACTTTGGAATGAATCACATTGTCCAACTGTATCAAACCAGAAAGTGATTCGTAAAAATAAAACACCCTTGACAGCGTTCACATTCTTTAAGTTACACAGCCAAAAACAAAAGAAAACAAAAGAAAAACAGCAAAGCAATGTAATTCATGATGAATCAGTATTCTGTCTAGTAGGAAGCTGAAATTTATGGCAAGCGATAAAAAAGTAAAAACAAAAACATTACACAGTAGCAGCATAACGTCATAAGATAATACTTTGTAATCCAAGTATCACTAAATATGATGGAAAATGGTCTATGTTCATGACATTAACAGAAGTGCCCAGAGTAGAATGGAAGAAACAGCCTATCCACTATATGGCAGTGTATAGGGGTAACACTGTGTTCAGTCCTACAGAAGTACAGGAAAAAAATATTCTCATTTTATAAAACAAATGCTTGTCCCCCTTTTTAAAAGCAGCTTTCTTGTTTAAAAGAAGCAAATGTTCATACCATTTTTTCAACACATTTTGTCCAACTTGCACTTTTTCAGTTTCAAGTATACAGTACTACTTTCATGGATGCACCAATTGTTAAATGTCTCTGGATTGTTAGGTGTGAATGGTCTAACAAATGTGGACCAATCTGCTGCTGAACTACACACAAATAATAATTAAAACAAACAAACAAACAAACAAACAAACACTGAAAAATGATATCTATTAAATTAAGATATGGCCTACCTCAAAAAAAAAAAAAAAAAAAAAAAAATGAAATCAAATAAGTGCACTATAGTCCAGACACAAGCAAGTACCGTAACAGTATAGCAATTCACAAATGAAAAAATGTCCTATTCACATAATCTTCAAGAGTCTATCAAAACTAGAATTATTACCTCTTCAGAAAAGGGTGTGATGAGAGGTAAAAGAAAGAAGGTAAGAGTTGGCACAGATTATTAGTATATTCTACAAGAAAAAAGGGTGTTGTATATAAATACAGCTTGTGGCAATACAAACTGGCAAACACAGGGGCATACACATGACTTCACCATTCTAAATTCCCTCAGTGGTAAAAGCATACTCTCTCATAGGGCAAACTAAAAGGATATGCGCGTTGTCCTGTAACAGTTATATTGTCTCTTGGTACACTACACACATCAAGGAAATGCCTCCAATAAAGCTTGACATGTTTTGGTAAAAGCCATTTATAAGCAGGCTTCGTTGCTGTTTCAACAAATGAGAAATGTTATGTTCTGACCTGAGAATTTAAAGCTACTGAATTACACCTAACTAAACTAAGAGAAATTCTCTTTGAAAGTTCTGGATCATTATCCCATACAGTACATGCTAGCATTTGGAAATCAATCCAGCTGAGGTGCAATTTGCTATCGTGAGAATTTTTGGCTTGAATCAAGCTCCAAAAGAACTTGTGAGAGTTTTCCTATTCCATGTTTTTGTATACAATATAAGCTCAGTCAAGCATCTGCAACAGTTCTGTCCATAACAAAAATCAATCATTTTCTTGCCAGCATATCAATATGGGAAAAACAATCCTGAGTCAATCTTTTGGTACTGTAATTTTTTGGGTTAGAGAAACTTTGGAACTGCAGTTAAAAGTCTTTTTTTCGTTTAAGCAAGGGATCCGTTTTCACTCCTACACACTGAACATATCCATTCTGATACTACTGAAATTGCCATCTAGGCCGGACGCCGCCTTAGCCTTGACTTCCAACGCGTTATCTAAGTCATCCAGCTTCTGGCTTAACTCACTGTCAGACTCGTCTGAACAACTTTCGGTGGGTAGTGAGGTTTGAACCCCTGAGGTGCTGCACGAAGTTGAGGTAACCGTTGAAGGCAAGGAAAGGGGAGGAGGAGAAGCAGATGGGCAGGAAGCAGCTTTCCTGGCTGAGGCCTGGAAAAGAATATTTGGCCAGGACTTCATGGACAAGTGAGAGAGATGAGGCAAGGTGTTATTAGAAGAAGCTGCAGACTGCGAGGTAGATGTGGTGTTAGGACAAGGGGAGCAGACTGAGTGAGGTAATAATCTAGCATGCTCTTTGGCATTTCTCATTGCTTGTTTGATTGTTTTCTCTTTGTGCAAGCTCGACTGAAGGTGTTGGCCAAGTGCTTCGTTCCCACTGACGGACACGTTGCAGGCTATGCAATTGTACTTGCTCACGGCCTTACGAAGCACTGTCTCTTGTGGATCGATAAAAGGGTGACCAAAGTAACAGAAGGACTTCTGGTGGCGAGCTGCTGAGTCTTCATCAGCAAAAATCATCTGGCACTTTCTGCATATAAACTCGTGTTTGATGGACGGAACGATAAACGCATCTGGAAAGCTTGAACTTTTGGTATTTGTTTGGGGTTCTTCATTTGTGCTTTCTGTTGAAGAGCCTTTATCATCCTTAGTTTCAATAGCCTCTTTTGGTTTGTGAGAGTTGCTCTGTGCACTCGTTGACTTAATAGGGGGCGTTTTCTGCTGCGGTTCAATTTGCTTCTGCTGCTGATGCTGCTTCTGTAAGGAATCCTGGAGGGACTGCTGGTACTGTTGGTACTGCTGCAGCAGGGCAGTTGGTGAAAGCCCAGCGATAGCCTGCGGCACTGCAGGGCCGTAGGGGAATAAGTTCTCCATTCCACACAGAGGAGGGAAGTATCCCCCCTGTACTCCGCCAGGGAGCTGGGGCGAGAAGCAAGACGCAAAGCCAGGGATGAAATAAGGCAAGAACTGTCCCCCTAAGAAGGAGCCTGGGTCACCAGCAATGGCATTCTGAAGTGCTTGCAGTTGTGCTGGGTCCATCTGAGCCTCACTTCCCAATTTTCCTAGCATCGAAAGTGGTGGCGAGGGCTTTTCTCTTTTCTTCACAATTGGGGTCTCGGGACGGGCAGTGTCGGCTTCTCTTTCTTTCACCTTGGGCTTCTCTAACTTCTTGTCTTTCTCTGATTCTTTTATGTGCTGCTCAGTCTGGTTTGCTGCCAAAGGAGTGGGAGGAAGAGGAAGTGCGGGGGGCTGAGGAGGAGGAGGGGGAGGTGTCTGAAGAAGAGTCTTGGTTGGGGTACTGCTGAGAGACATGGCAGGAGAAGGGGTGGCTGGAGTAGGGAACCCAAGCATGCCAGCACCAGGAGACGCTAAAGCTGAAATACAGTAGTATAGATAATATTGAAATATTTGACTGCAGAATTACTCCTAAACTTTGCAAGACATTATTTTGGGGCTCTCCCTCTGATATACTGTTATGGATCAAAACTGTTACAAGCACTTTATCAAAAGAAGGATACAACAAAAAGAAGAAAAGATAAAACCAAGAAAACAAGCACAAGCATTACAGCAACTGAACTTTATGCGTTACAGCCAAACTCAAAGTAAAGTGTTCCACATTGTTACAGTAAATGCATGCATTAAATGTCTCTATGACTCAGTGAATGTCACAGTCCTTCAAAGGAGGCAAATGGGGTAGTAGCACTAAGTGCATTTAATGCATTAACTGTTCATTAAGATACCATACTGTGTTTTTGTCATACTAACTCACCAGGTGTATTTGGTGGAAAACCAGGAAGGGAGGATGGCCCATTGACACCAGGAAGAAGCACTGGTGGGAGACCAGAAATTCCTGGGTAGGCAGTTGGCAGGCTAAGGCCATGAAGTGCATTATTGTCCACTGCAGGTTGCTGCTGGGCTGGCAAGTTGAGTACGTCGGTTGCCTTCTTCAAACGGTCAAGTTCTTGTTGAGCCATAAGCTGGCGGACAGTGGTAGGTGCAAGATAGTCTTTTTCTCGATCAACCTGGTTGCCCAGGGTTTCCTGCACTTTTGCAATGTGCTGCTTCGAGAAGATATGATCACGAATTGAAAGTCTGGCTGTATACTTCACGCCACATAACGTACACTCAGGCCTCGGCCCGTCTGGGGAGCCTTGGCTTATCATGAATGGCTTTCCAATATTTATTTTGAACTTTTTTTCTTTTGCACGGGCATTTTGGAACCAAACTTGCACAACACGTTTCGGGAGTCCTATTTCATTGCCCAGCATTTCACACTCTTGCATAGTAGGTGTGCGGTAGTCACTGAAGCAAGCTTTTAGGACTTTAAGCTGTAGGTTGCTCATTTGGGTTCTAAAACGTTTGTGGCCTGGTCTCTCTCCACCAGCTTTTGCAGACTTGAAGGGATTACCACCTCCAAATGGACTGGGTGAACTTGGATCAGCCAAACTTGAAGTCTCACTTCTGTCAGCATTATCATCAAAGTCATCATCTCTGGAATTGAAGTAGTCGCTGTCTCTTCCAGAGAAACTTAATGCTGGGCTAACCATGTTGAAAGGGAATCTATCCTCATTTATATCAGAAGTTTGTGCTTGGTTTATTTTGTTCTCAATCATTTTCTCACTTCCATTTATCGTAAGATTCTCAACCTCATTATTGGTCTCATCTCCAGTTGTAACATCACTTACAGCTGTGTTAATAGAGGAAGTCTCATCAAAGTCAATTTTGTTGTTATCAAAAGAGGCTTCTGCAGAGCTCATGTTAAGCCCCTCAAGTTCATCACTATGTTCTGCTTTTACAGATGATAAACTCAGTAAGTTTCTTAGTGGCATCTCGGAAGGTTTAACTGGAGTGGAAGAAGCAGTTGGAGGCTCACTTTCATTCATTTCAGTCTTTGTGGGCATCTGTAGGTAGTCAGCAAAACTGTACTTATGGGGACTTTGACCTCCATCATCTTGAGGCATCATTGGACTTGGGGGCAAACTAAAGCCTGCCTGTTTTGCCTCATGCCAGTGTCTTGAGCGAATGTGACTATCAAGAGCTGACTTGGCCTTGAACAGTGCCCTGCAGAATGGACACTTTTTGTGAGTTTGGGAAGGCCCAACTGCTCTAAACTGTCCTTTCCTCTCTCTGGCTCTTGTGTTCTGAAACCATACTTGGACAACTCTTTTCTTAAGTCCAACTTCACGAGCAATGTGATCTAACATCTTTCTTGTTGGGTTTGAATCAAGTAAGTATTTATCATAAAGGATCTCAAGTTGCTCTGGAGTAATGGTAGTCCTAAGACGTTTATCTCTGTGATGATCTTCTGCACTGTTATCTTTTTCATGAGATCCATCCTCTTTTTCATCTAATTTACGTTTCATAGAGTTAGAGCTTACAGCAAGGCCAGAGTTGCTCTGAGTTGGCATCTGGGATAGAGCCCCAGACAGAAGTTGACCAGTCATAAGAGGGTTATTTGGATCAAAGATCATATAGGGCATATCTAGTGGCCTTTCTAAAAACTGTGAGTGTAGGAATTGGTTTTGGGCAGCCAGAAAATGCATGTGCTGGTGCTCCTGCCATAGCTCTACTGTTGGGAAAGCAATTTTGCACTGATCGCAGTGGTACTGTAACATTTGGGGCGGTAGACTATTGTTAAGAGAAGACAGTGCAATTGAAAGAGGACTTGATGGGAGAGCTGTAGACTGGGGCTGGGAATGGGGTCTTGACATTTGTGGTTGAGGTACTTTTTGTGGTGGAGGCTGTGGGGTTGAAGCTTTGGAAGTTTTTAACTCATTTAGGTTCTTGGGTGTTTGTAAAGGGGCAGTCTCTCCCAATTTTGTTTTTTCATGGAGGAGTTCAGGTTTGGGTGAGGTTTTCCCTACATCAGGTCGAGGTGAAGGCATTAATGGAGAGCTGGAACCAGAGCTGCTTGCTGTTACAAGAGAGGGTTTTGCTGGCTCTGCTGGCTTTGCTGAATTCTGCTCATTAATCTCTGCAAATTCTTCTGAGTGGTTTTCATCTCCAGCTTCATCATCCTCATCTTTGTAGCATTGCTTCTTCTGGTGAGTAATGAGGTCAAAAATTCGGGGGAAAATGACACTGCATTTCTTGCATTGGTACTGCATGTTGTTGGTCCTGATGTATCGTTCATTTGTTAATTCTTTCTTTTCGCTATCTTTCGTATCTGCTTGGTTCTCATAACTCTTGCGGGCCTTCTGACGGGCATTTTGGAACCACACCACAATCACTCGTGTTGGCAGGTTGAGCACCGTGGAGAGCTGCTCAATTTCATCATCCTTGGGGTAAGCATTGGTATCAAAGAAATCTTGGAGTACTCGCAGTTGATAATCTGTGAAACGTGTTCTTGATGACCTTTTGTTCGCCGTAGCATCAGTTCTGTAGTACTCCAGCATGTTCACTTGGGATTCAAGTCTGATGTCTTCCAGTGTGGTCATGGGTGGAATGTTGAAATTGTAAGGGGAATCTTTGCTTCTTTGACGTTCTTTGAAGAGTGTATTGCGGAACCAGTGCTTTATGACTTTCTGTGGAAGGCCAGATTTGTCTGCCATTTCTTGAATCTGTTCTTCGTTGGGAGAATTATTGATGTCAAAATGAGCACGGAGGATTTTTAGCTGATCGTCTGTGATTCTGGTGCGAGGACGCTTGAACTGAGACTGCCGCAGGAAGTTTGGATCCAGTCCCAGTTGTTGTTGACATAACTGTGTGAGGTCAGAAGATAAAGAGTCCATTGTTGGAAGCTGCAGTGCAAGCTGTGGGGGTAGCCCAGGGTGCTGCACTGATTGCATCATCAGTGGTGGGAAAATTGGCAAGTCAAGAGAAACAGGGAGCTGCACTTGAGGAGGGGCAGTTGGTGGTGGAGGTGGTGGTGGTGGAGGAGGAGGAGGTGGTGCTTGCTGAGTTGTTTGTAGAGGTGATGGAGATGGTGTCTGCGATTTTCCTACAGATGTAGTGGCAGGGAGAGCAGTCACTGGGGCAGGAGGGGGAGGAGGTGGTGGAGGGGGAGGTGGTGGGGGAGTTTCTGGAGATGCTGGGTTTATGGGGTACAGCTTGTCATATGCCTCCCTGTACTGCTGTGCAAACTTCTCCAACTCCACATATGGAAAGAACTGCCCGTGCACATGTTCCTGATGGCTTTTTAGAATAAGCATGTTGGAGAAGAACTTTCCACAAAGCCCACACTCCAGTTTGTCAGTCAACTCTTCCTCTCTGTTCTTTTTCTGACTTTTCTGTCTATTCTCATTGTACTGAATAACCAATTCAAAGCCAAAGTTCTCTAGTAATGCTTTAGCAGCATTACCTCTAGCTCCTGAGATGATGCGTGGTGGAGGAATTAGAGGTTCTGAAAATTTAGACTTTCTGGAATCTTTATTATCTTTTGCACTGTCAATATCATTAGCTATATCATGCTTTGCTTTGCTCTCCTGCTTTTCAAGGTGCTCTTCAGCATCTCTGGACATTTGAATCTCAGACAGTGCAATATGGTTGGACTCAGTTTTAGGCTTGTGACTCTGCTGCTGTGCTTTCTGCTGCTGCATTTGAGACTGCTGCTGCTGAGCTTGCTGCTGGGAAAGCTGAAGCTGTTGTTGTTGGCCTAGCTGATGTTGTTGCTGCATCTGCTGCTTCAGATCTTCTAGGAATGATCCCGTCATACCAGGCATCCCAAATGCAGCTGAATGCAATGCGAGCTCAGGGCTGATGTTAAATTCTGCACCAGGGATGTAGAATGGGAAGAGGAACTGGGGCTGCTGGAATTGCAGTAGAGCTTCTGGTGTCATTGGGAAGTGTGGGAAGAAAGCTGGGTTCAGAAACTGTGGCTGAAAGAAGGCAGCTTGCTGCTGGAGCTCATGCTGCAGTTGCATCTGAAGCTGTGCTGGTGACTGGGTTGGTGGGTGGGTGGGCTGCACAGAGATGTGATCAGTAGTTTGTTTCATGGTAACTTCTTTGGCATCTACAGTGTTTTCTTTGTTAGAGGATACTGGTGCACTTGCAGAATCAGTGTTTCCCTGATTAAGTGGAACAGGGCTTTTAGATGAAGTACTTCCACTGCTACCACCCCCAGTACTGGTACTAGTCTCCATTTTGGCGGTTCGTGCTTTTGTCTGATGAAGTACAGACCTCATGTGAATCTCCAGGGTTGAGCTTTGGCTATAAGCAACGTTACAGATATTGCATTTGTATGGTTTGTTGTCAACATTGTTGCTGGTCTCCTGGGGAACTGGGCTTGAGGCCTCTTGGATAACTTTCTTTAGCTTATGCAAATGTGAGACAGAATTGTAGTGAACAAGGAGAATGTTCTTTTGGGTGAAAGACTCTTTGCATACTGTGCATTTGTATGGACGTGAGGGGTCTAGAAATTTTTCCATGGTGAAATTAGGACCTTTCCTAAAAGGCAAGGTCCGCTTTGGCTCTGAGCCCATATCATCAAGCAAGGAGCTGCTGTCACTTCCAGTCGGACTGGCCTTCCCTTCTTGATCAAGTTCCTCATCTTTGTCTAGCTCATGCTCAAAGGCTTGTGCCTCTTCCAGAGCCCGCATCTCACTCTCAGCTATGTCACCATTTAGGGGTAGGTTCCCACAGAGTTGCTGCACTTCGGCTTCACTCAGTTCAGGGTGACCAGTCTCCAAATGCTTTCGAAGGGCAAGGAATGTCCTGAAGCTGCGCTGGCACAGACTGCACATGGTGGCTGCACGGATGGCGTGGTACTGGGAATGTATTTCAAGCTTCTGCATAGTCTTGAAAGCCAGGCTGCAATGGTTGCAGCGGTATTTGTAGACGTGGCGATCAGACACTGAAAGCTGCTGGCGCTTCTGAAGATCACCAAGATGCTCCTGCAGGGAGTCTGGGCTCTTCCTGTCTTGCCCACTTGCTTTCTTCCAGTCAGGTGCCTCAGCAGCCTCCTTTGGTGGTTTGAGTTCCTCATTGGAAAGTTCAACCTCACTTTTGTCTTGGCCTGTGCTGCTTTTCAAATCCTTAGAGCTGTTTCCTGTTGAAATTCAGAGAGAGAGAAAAAAAAAATCTGAATTCTTCCAAAGAATTTTCATTATAATGGATTATTGTTATGACTTTTCTAAGGAATCCTCTGTAATGCGGTTCATACATTTCAGATGACACTGTGGCTGCATAAATGTGCTTACCCATGGGTTTTCCAGATCCCTCAGGGATAACAGCTGAAGAATCCATCAAAGATGGGACTTTGTCTTGTAATGATACAGACAGCAAGGAATTGGGCACTGTAATATCTGGACCTGCAACCTGAAGAAAGAAAATATATAAATAATGTTATATCAGTGCCTTAACCGAATCAAATAAACATAAGATAAACAATAAACATAAATAATAGATTTATAAATAATAAATGTATTCAAAATGTTAAGCTTGTAAACATGAGATACAGGGACTTCCAAAATATATTTTTCAAAACTGCTGTTTTGTGATTTTATAAGTGGAGAATTTTCCAGTTCATAACATATTCTTTGGAGAATACGCTAGGCCTGGGAAATGCTTATTCAAGTTATTCCCTGCCAACACCGCCAGAGTATGATCTAGTTAGTAAGGCTGACAGCTTTGGTATTTCTTTCTTTTTTTGGATTTAAAAGAAATAAATGAATGCTGCACATACTGTCATAAGTAACTTCTCCACACAGTCTGGAGCCACGCTATGGAGGTGGGTGAGATGCAGCTGCAAGTGAATCTTGTTGCTGAGAACATCCTGACACAAGGGGCAGCTGATGACAGGCTGCATGGAATGCTGGGACATGATGTGCAGCTGTAAACGGTTTGCATCCTTGTTACTGTAATTACAGTATGGGCACTGCTGCACCTGAAAAGACAAAGTTTATCATAGCATTGGCATACATTATAGCACTGCTCCGAACGACTACTTATGAGTGATGCTGCAACATGAAGCCTTAAGAAAATCAAATTCCAAACAAAACAAGTACGACTCCAAATGTCTATAAAATTAAATTTCCTCTAATTCACTGAAGTTTTCATTTCATGTAACTTAATTAAAAAACCTAATCAAGTGAGTAAGTAAATGAACTAACATGAATGCCTAGAATTTCTAATCAGAAGATTACAAAGGATGTTGACATGAATCATTTCTCATTACATGAAGTACATTTAAACTGCAACTTCTCACTACCTGTTTTAATGTAGCCCTATCAGAAATGGCTCAGCAAGTCCTGTACCACTCAGACAGGGTAATGCTTTATATATATATATATATATATATATATATATATATATATATTTTTTTTTTTTATTTTTTTTATTATTTTTTTTAAGCGAATGAATATAATCTAATCTAGGAATTCAATTTATACACAAAGATGGCTCAGTCTTGTTATTAAGCCCCATTTTTGCAAACAGATCAGAGTAACTAACCTGCTCATTGGACAGCATCTTCTCTTCAGCTGATTTAGCCCTCTTGGTTGGAGTGTCATTTTCTTTCTCCTGCTGAAGCGACCGCTTCCCTGCTGTAGCAGTCCCCAGGGTTTCTTTAGCCAGTGTATTAATTCCTGTGAATAAACAGATAGGATATCTTCTGTCACAAGCTTATTCTGGAAATCTCCTGACAGAGTTACAATGAGCCTTACTTTAATAAGACGCCACATTTGGGTAACATAAGCTTATTGTTAGGTATGTAGATCTGATAAAAGGTTATTGGGCAACTCACATTATGTGAGACTCAGATTATTTTATTAATAAGAAAAAAATCTTCAAAAAGCATTTAAATTGAATTACACCTCAGACAAATTGTGTATTGATTTTGAGCATGAATACTAGAGGATCCAGCAAAAATCTATATTCACAAAAGCAACCGAATGAAGATATTCACAAATAAATAGAGGTTCGAATTCATTGTTATTGCATTGCAGGTCACGGTACTATTATGCAGTTCATTTAGGGGATATAGACAGCCAAATCACCATTCCTAGCATCCCCCTGAATATCCATGCCTCACACTCTGTATTAGAGGGGGTTGCCATGTTATTTCCATTTTAGCTGAGCTCAATTCAGCAAATCAGCCCCCAGTTGTATTTAGAGTATGCTGCGCAGAGTGATAAATCTTTCATTACCCCTGTATCCTCAGATACAGACAGTGTCCCAGCCTCCTCAGTCAATGCAATTTATCCTCTCGCTGCATATGCAGTGCACAAAGAAAGCTCTGCTCGCTGTTCTTCACTCTAATCTGGTCACTCTAGGCTAAATGTGTGTATTACTCTTATGAATCAAAGCTTAGCAAAGCAGTCATCGAAAATGGATGGTAAAAAGATGCTGGAAAAAAGGGAGAGAGTATTTTTTTCTGCTTTGTATTTATTTAAGTATATTTCAATATCTGCTGCGTGTTCATGCATTTTAATTCTTGGCATTACAAGGCATTCTGCTTATTTTATTGTGGTCTTACATATCAGGAGCCTGACATATTAGCCTGCCAAAGAAAGTGACACAAGAGGGGGGAAAAACCACAAGGGCGCAATACAAATTTCCAAGAGTATCAAGAGTATGGTCTGCAGTCTCAAATAGCTAGGTAATCTTTTTTTTCTCTCCTGGCCTTGATATCCCTGCTGCGTTGGGTGTGTGTGTGTGGGGGGGGGATGTCACATGCATTTCATAACAAACAGAAAACCTCATTTGCGAGGCTCCCCAATCTCATTGCTGTACCGCATCATCTGACCTTTTTTCTCCCCCTTCTGTTTATTACTAGGATTTCTAATTTTAACTTTCAATTTTCACCATCTTCCAGTCAATCTGCAACTAAATTATTTCCCGGGTGAGGAGGTGACTCCTGGACAACTGGGTGCAAATACATTTCACAATGCAATGAGGCCCCTTCCATTGATTGCCATCATATTGAATGTAAATGTATGGTCTGGGGGCTAATCTGCTCTGCATGAGGATCCATCTATATGATTTATTTTCTTAATCAACACGCTGCTTTCATAAACATTTAAAGTGCATTGCAGATGGACACAATAGGCTGTCAGAAATGAAACGGGGAGAGAAAATGAGGAAAGAAATAGTAAGAAAAGCCACTGCAGCGTTTAATAAATGCTCAATTTCTGTTGGGCATAAGGTTTTGCTGATTTGTCATCTAAATTAACTATTTAAATATTCTAAAAATGACTTTATACATACACACACACACACACACACACACATATATATATATATATATATATATATATATATATATATATATATATATATATATAGTATATACATATGTATGTATAAACACACACACATTATATAATAGTCTTTATTTTTATGTAGAAATGTGTCAGAACTCAGTGGCTAGGCTCTTTGTGTAGTCTGTACCTCACTAAATGAGAATGCCCTTTTTCTTTGTCTACAGACACACACACAGTGCAATGAAGCAATAGAGAAAATAATTGTGACACCACAGCCCCCCTTCACATCCGAATGACAAATGTCTTTGAGAAGCAGGACCTAGCTTGATTAGATAAATCAAACTGTGATTTATGATAGTCAAGCTGTTTGCATTACAGGGACCAGAGCCGTAGACAGGACACCCATCTTTATTTACAACTGTCAATGGGATTTTTAAAATCATGCAACCTACGCAAGGCTTCTTTAAACATCTCTGTTTAAAGAAGAGGAACAACCAAACTAAAAGAAGAAACAATAGATGATCTATCTGGTCTTCCTCACTAAGTGAAAGGCCATTTTGAGTCCTGTTCATTTTCAACATTTAATTTCATATCTCATAGCCCCATCTAACATGAATACAATTTTACATGAACAAAAACTGGAGTAGTACGGCCTCACTTTGAAAGATCTGCACAACAGTACTGTGCGTTTGTATATGACAAGCTATTTTATCTCAAAATTTCTTTCCCCTGCAAACGCCAATTACACAGGACTTGCTTGATAAAGGCGTCATAAATTTACTATTCAATTTACTGGTCTTCAGTCCAGCCAGTCTGGCTGAGGTGACAGGGCAATAAATAAAGCAGGACCCTGGGACGCTCCGAGAACTTTGGTGATTTACAAGGACAAGAGGTTAAGGTTGCGCATTAGTGTGACCTACAGTTCAGCAGATAACATTTGAATACCACTCTCTAAATTCTCAGCTTGGACAGTGCAGCCCTGCTTTCTCTTCGCACTTGCAAAAAAAAAAAAAAAAAAAAAAATCTGAGTCCATCAGCTTTACCATCGCACTTCAGACGAGGCGTAAACCGAAGAATGTCATATTTGGCAAATCCTACGGGACTCTCTGAATTGATTACGACAGCAACAGAAATCATAGCTGTAGGGCTTCAATGAAATATGCAAATACTTTTAATTTATTTTAATCTAATATCTAGAAAGACAGAAATTGAATAAATGCTCATTTCAGAGCTGGAAACATGCAAATGCTAATGGTAAATATGCAGAATTTGATCTGTCTTGCATTTTATTTAATTCAGCTGCATTATTTTAAATTTCATGAGCAGCTGATTTGAAAACAATATTTAATTTCCCTGATAATTTACAGCAGGTATGCAGAAAATGTTCTTAGCAATAATGACAGCTAATTTTCATCTTTGCTTGTGTTTGCTGAATTATCCCTTTACCCTAAAGCCAACACACACTGACATGCTTCCGTGCTACATCTAAACAGAGCACAAAGTAATCTGGAGTTGATCCAGATTAAGACATTTGCATGGAAAATGCAATTTGGATTATAATTAATCCACAGTGACACTAGATTAAAATGGAAAAGTAAATGGGCTGTTTTGAGAGATGCTGCCTATGAAGATGAATATTGTGAATATCTCTACATATAATCTTTAATATGCAGGAGCCTGGTGTTTTATATTCCAAACCACATTAGGGATTTATTCCTTTAGACCAAAAACACATTTAACATATGGGTTCAACAGAGCAACCCCTAAACCCCATTCTGACTGCTCCTCAAAATAATGGATTAAAAAAAAAAAAAAATAATCAAAACAACAGCCATTTGGGGACAGATATTTTCTAATTTCAATTTAAATACTGCAGCCTTAAAAAAAGGGAAAAGGAATCGTCTCAATGCGAAAGTTTGCAAACATATATTCACATTAAGGTTTAAGAACGCTAGTTTAAATGGGACCTGCATCTCGACCGCAGCATTAAATGACGCCGCATGTAATAGGTCATGTAAATGCATTGAGTACGAACTGCCTCAGACAAGCCTGTCATGGCTATATGGATAAAAGATAAACGACTGGCTAAACTAATAGGCTCTGTCCTGTTTCAGCATTTCCTCTGCTCCATTGAACCCAACATTATGTAGCTAGGTATGGTGTGCATGAAAGACGCCTAATGTAATATTCATTTCGACCATATATTTCCATCTCATACATAAAAAAGCACATATGAATTCTTATTTGGCGAATCAAATATAACAGAGCCTTAGGTAGTGATGCCAGATGCTAGCTCAAGGGGCTGTTTCCTGATCTCAACACAACACTGTTTTGTAAAGATTGTTGCCTTTGCTAATGTGCTACCAGTCAGACGTGTACGCAGATCTGCGGTTTGAGGACAATGAGCTCTAATAGGTGGTGCGTTGCTTGAATTTAAAAAAAGGAAAAGGGTTACAAAACTAAACACTTGAGCGCTATCTAATCCTATGCTTATACAAAATTAATATGTCATCAGAGGAATCGCAAGAACAGCAAAGATTAATGAAAGGCGCTTAAAAATTACAAGCGTACAAACTGATTTGATTAAAAAAAATAATCTCAGTGGTCACTGTGGAATATTCTTTGCCTTTATCCACATCTCTGCCATCAGATGGCTATGATTAAAATGGGTCAGCGGGAGGCTACTGATAGCATTCACATGCAACCCACACATGCAGCTGTTATTAGCAGGAAAAGCCCCATTGGAAGAGAACAGTAGAGGAAAACAGGTAGGAGTAGTGTGTGTTAGTGACTAAGCGACACTGATGAGAGGGTACCAGGGGAAAAAAAGACCAAAACTAAAGGTCTTACTGGAGTCCTTCTCTGTTGTCTTGCCTTCTATGGCGTCCCTCTTGCTCGAGTCTTTGTCCTCGGCCGCGGCCAATGAGGAGGCTCGTGGGGATTCCTCGCTGTCTTCACCTGGTTCTTCTACAATTGAACACAGGAAGGGCACTTGGTTACCCACTAGAGGTTACGGTGATTGCTTTTGAATCGTCTCTGAACACACCAAACACTGCTGTGTGTGTGTGTGTGTGTGTGTGTGTGTGTGTGTGTGTGTGCGTGTGTACATACACAAAATATACCACAAGACACTGGTGCAGGGAATTCGTCTGGTTTCATTAAGCCTGGGACACACTGAAATATGAATGTTCTTCACACACCTCTCCAGATTGTTAGCACTGGGCAGATTACATGGAAATTTTTCTGTAGGCTCAACCACCTCCACCTCCCCCCCTCGTGTTTAATAATTCTGTGTATCTTTGCAGCACTGCCAGTGGATTAATCTGTTTATGCTGTTAGGTGATAGGTCGAGGCCGTGCGCCTCTAATCCCTGAAAGGCCTACTGTTCCCTTTCATCCAGAGAGCATTTGTCTCTCACTGCGCTGATGTCACATTTTAATGAATTTTTAGCAGGCTGAGTAATGCCAGATAACCACTCCTGTCTTTCCCCCTCCACCCCATGCAGCTTCCATCACACGGCACACGACGGGGGAAGAAAGAAAGAGAGGGAGAGAGAGACAGAAAGCGAGAGCGAGGGGGAGAAATAAACATATTTTGGAAGACCCCGCGAGAAATGAAATAAATTAGGACAACATGAGGCAGGAAAATGGCGTTCAAAGTGCTGCGCTCATCCATTTTATAAAACCTTAATAACCATATAAATTGACCACGGGGAGGCAAAAAGGTCATCGGTATATTTGCATACAATCACTCAAGTCATTGTTTGGTAAGCAGAGGGGCCCCGACTGCAGATACATGATATAATTAACCCTTTAAAACTCCCCACACGGTGCTGGCACCGACGTTTTAAGTGCAATACATTAAGTGGAAATTATATACAGCATGAAATTTTCATGGCAGATGCTGGGAGTGATTGAAAGGAAAAATTGTGCTGCACTCTAGTCCTGATGTTTTATTAATAATATTCTGACAACAGGATGAAATATCTCCTGTCACTGCTGGCAGCCGGCTGCAAAAATTGCTATTTTGGCGCACATGCGGTGACGGTGTGCTCTAATACATCCTGCAACAAAGGCACTGTCTGTGTGTGTGTGTGTGTGTGTGTGTGTGTGTGTGTGTGTGTGTGTGCCATGTGTGTGTATGTAAGACAGCTGGAGGGTATCTTTAGATGTACATGCCGCATTTTTACAAAAATAAATGGCATAAATTGCAGCGTTTGTGCATAAGGAAGCAAAAAGCTGTGGTGTTTTTTCCATTAATATACAGAATTTTTATTTTATTTTTTATTTAAAATAAAAATAAAAAACGTAATAATAATAACAGCTAAATAATATAATAAATTATAAATATTAATCTTAAATATAAATATATACACATTTCTGCACAGTCATATAAATAAATATAAGACTATGCAAAAATGTGTATGTCCTATAAATGTGTAGGCCAGGCTTCAATGACATGAAACAAACAATATACTGATATATGTTTTTGTCTGTCAAAACACAACACAAAATTATCTTTTTTTAGTAAATACTGAGTAAATATAATCAGTATAAGCAATCAATCTGCTTATCAAACTATGAATTTGATTACAATTTGAATTGATTGACAGCTCCACTACTTTAGGTATTTGACATTTATGATTTTATTAAACAATTTTTTAAATTAAACATTAAGACTTTTTGATTTTAAAAATATCTACAAGTAACTAAAATACTATTAAAAAATATTTGAAAATGAATATAATCTTAAGCTGCACTTCAAATGTATACATTTCATTGCATGCAGTGTGTACATAACATACAACAATGTGAATCTCGCTCTCTATGCTTCACTTCCTCTCTGTCGCAGAGGCAGTTGAGGCAGGACTGGGGGTGAGTGTTGTGGGGGAAGGCGGTATTGGGGGGCAAAGAGGCTCTGGACGGTGGCAGTGTTGAGCTTAAGCCAGTGTCAGGACAGAGGGCTAATCAGAGAGAGAGAGTGCTCTGCCTCAATAGGCAGATGGGGGTTAGGACCAGCTGGATATCTGTGATCATGACCAGATTTCAGGTCGGTTAATAAAAGAGACACACTAACACACACACACACACACACACACGCTCATACACAAACACCACAGCACAATGTCACACCCTAAGGGTACAGGGGCCAGGCTGTGGCACCTCCCCCTTTACTCGCCCCCTCTCCTCCTCCTCGTCCTCAGTGTGAGGCGCTCTCTTCAGTCGGCTAGATTTACTGACCCAGTCCCCCTAGCTGGGAAATGAAGTGTCAAAGTGCTAGTGAGCGTCTCTACCTCGAGGGGGCATCAAATTTTTAAGGCGATCGTGGAATGCATTAATAAAACATGGAGTGTCACGAAAAAGAAAAGGGCAAATTATGAAGGTAGTAACAGAAGGAATAAGGGAAGAAAAGGATGGGTTGCTATCATCTGGGTCTCATCAGACAGCATTTTTTTTCTCTTTCCTTCCACTGTCCTTCTCTCTCTCCCTCGACTTTTAGCAGGGTGTTCTGCAGTTTTTCTGGTATGCATTTCAAGAGCGAGAGAAACTCCCAGACATGCTTTCCTATACATCATAGCGGTGTCTGCCCCGCGCCTGACCCTGGCAACAGTTTGAGTAATCTGAATGCTTTACAGAGGCAGCGTGTCAGCAGCATTGGAGGGGTGCAAGGGGGGTTCGGCAGACTCTCTGCCCATCAAACTTAATCGCAAACAGCAGAGCCATAGACAACTTTTACTGCCCCCGTCATCCCTTTCAAGCAAAACCCGCAAACACATCAACCACACATCTCCGACGGTTCTGTGTTCGCCAGTCTCCCGTGAGACCTGCTCTGATGTGGGTTGATCGCCACGCTGGAGGGAGACCGGGGTCAAGAAGGCATCACAATTAAAGCAAGGCTGTGTTTTTGCCTAATCAAAATGCACCAGATCCCCTTGCACAACTAGCATACCTACAAAAAAAAAAGGAACAAAAATAGAGGAGGCATCCATGGAAATGTATAACTATGACACCAGACACTTTCTTTTCATTAAAGCACCAGGCCTGTCCGGTATAGAGAAAGCATAATGACAGACGTGGAGGGCAGGCTTCTCACTCTCTCTCCTCTTGGGGGCTATAACACCTCAGTGCGGTCATTATCCGGCCAGTAAAAGAGACACCCACCGTACACAGCCGTGGATACCCCCAAAAATCACTCATTAAAATGTGTCCCCCACCTCCACCTTAGACTCACGGTTTATTTATGGTTCTCAAAAAAGAATAGCAAAGAGCTTATTGAAGCTAGGCGATCCTAAACTGTATCATTGTTGAAAATACAATCTTTAAAAACAAATTACAACCAGAATGCATTTTTGCAAACAATGAAATCAGCAAAAATATAAGAAACAACAATCACCTACTGTATATACAAATTAAACAACAAAAAACAATAATTATGATTATATTATGATCGTCATTTCTATATTGTTAATTTAAACTATTAAACTAATAATAATAACAATAATAGCTCTTTGTATTAGTTGTAATTTCTTATATTATTAATTTAATAAAAAAATAACTATTATTATTATCTGTAATAACAATAATAATAATAAATCTTTGCATGATTGTCATTTCTTATAATTTTACTGATCACAGCATTTGTGAAAATGCAATCTGGTTGTAATTATGATTTCTGGACTGTCTCGTCTTGTTGAGGTGTAAGGAACACTAATTTCCCAGCACACCACAGGTTGGCTCTGAGCTGCCCAGGGTTTTCATGATGTCACATTCTTTCCCCCCATGGTTTTCATTTGAGCCGCTCCATTTTAAAGGAATCTTTGAAACTCGAAACCCTGTACTACTTTGTTAAGGGCCAGTTGTAATACTTTCAGGATAATAAGCTTTACTGACTTGTTGATCCACCGTCCCCCCCCCCCACCCAAATCTCCTTTTTTGCTCCCTACTTTTTCCAAATTTCAGTGTATTTAACAAGCATTTAGATCTTAACCAGATGCTGTTAATGTAGCATGTCTAAAATACTAAACATCCACGTGGAGAGTGGGCTTGTTTCCCTTCGTGGTGCTGCTGCTGCTTCTGGGAGACACAAGAAAGCTGCTCTTTCTCTAAGGCAAGCACACTTCTACCGCAGTACACCTTATGCATCAGCAATCAGAAAATGTCTTTTATTGCTGTCAGTTACTTTCATCCAAGAAAGTTTTCCTACGCTACCAGCTCTTCTGTGATGTATGATGCACTTCAAACCATTAATCACCTCCATCAAATGAATAAACATGATGAAGATTAAAGCTTCTGCTTTTGCTGCACCAACACAAATTTCCCCCTCATTTCTGCAGACTTCTGTTTCTGCGCACACCCGCATAAGGGATATTAATGGTTCCAAATAACTAGCATTAAATCTTTTAAAGAATGCATCTTCAAAGGTTTCCACAGACAAACCCCAAACACCTGCATCGTACACAAAAAGGCTTTTTGTGTCCGTGCCATTCGGATCACCTGAGGCATCCGGAGAAAGGAGGCACTGCAGCCAGGCTTACTTTAGTATTTGAAAATAATATAAAAAGATTCCTCCTCGTTTCGTTCTCCCCCTCCCTCCTCGCTCCTTTCTCTCTCTCCTTTTTATTATACTCCATCCAATATTTATTCAAGACATGATTATAAACATCTGCCCGGGTAGCCGTTTCATCTACACAGGAGCCAAAGGGGCTGGAAATTTCACACACGGCCGCCAACATGACCTCGGCTCAGATGGAGCATGCCGTTTTTTTTTTCCCTCCCGCGCACCGCGCGGCTTCCTGTCTGTGACGTCTGAAAAGCACTGGGGGCCAGGGTTAATGGCCTTTCCAATCTCTGTGATAAGAATTCATTTTGTTCTATTACCAGCAGTTATCAGAGGAGGCTGCAGCATCACTTCAGCAGGAGGTTCAATCAATGAGAGAACCTAATGAAGTAACCAGCTCTAGATCTATTTTCTTGCTCAACTCTATCAGACAAATAAGACCTATCTGTCACCCCTGTGCAGGTCTGCTCTGGAAACCCAGAAAGCCTCAGCCAAACCAACCTGACCGCATCGCGAGGAGACACAGACGGCTGAAAAGTTGGTCTGGCGCAAATGCAGATTTTTCAAATATACACAGAGAGCTGCATCATCCTTTCGAAGAGGGGAAAACGTGGACTGGAAAGTACCAAAAATGACTACAATAACAAACTCCATACACGTGTTATTATGATCGATCAAAACACTGACCCCATTTATGGGTTACAGTGGCCATGTTAACAATCGGCAAATTCTTACAGGACAGAAACGGGGTTGACAATAGCTGTGCAGCTCGATCTGTGGCGATGGCTAGGAAATGGCATCCAGCGAGGAAAATGAACGAGTCTGTGCGCTCCCTTCCAACTCTATAAAAACATGCAAAAAATGTCCATTTCATTACTTGCTAAACAATGTCATATGGGCTGCACTGCCCCCTAATAGACCCTGACAAAGGAGTACCAGCAGACATATGCTTTAAATAAATAAGATTACCCTGATAGACAGAGGCCTCTGACAATGTTCCCTGTTCTCTCTCTCTCTCTCTCTCTCCCTATTTTTTTCCCCCTTCCAGCGCCTGTCATTCTTGCCTTCATTTGTCTGATACAGAGAAAATCAGAAGTACAGCAGATGCCCTGCTTTCAGGGGCCCATAAGTCTCTTTAATTGCCTTGAACCTGTAATGAAAGGACAGGAGGGCATTCAAACATGACGTTTTTCATGTGTTCTTGCATTAGAGAGATCTTTTGTTTGATTTTACGCTGACCTAATACAATTAAAACACCATAAACATACTTTGTAATTAAGGACACGCTGTATCTGTGCCAGAAAAGACAATGAAATCGCCTGTGGGCCTTTAGGAAGTGTCAATGGCAGTTTCACAACATACTAATTGTGGCTTATTGATTCAATTGGAACAAAGTTGTTTTTTAAAAAAAAAAGAAAAAAAAGAAAAAAGCAATGGGCGAATTATGTTGGGCCAGGACAGTCCGCATACAATTTGAGTCAAAAGAGTGTGATCAATATTTAAATGACTCTCTGCATTGATTTAAAATTAACTTTCAATTAAGACATCTGTTGGACTTTTAACTACAACACTAAGCCATTGAGGAGGAAATAAGGGAACATTTATTGATACTCTTAAACAGCAGTGGCCATTCCGCCATCGATTCGGTCATTTGCGCTGGCATTGGTATGCAGGAGGTTCTAACTCTTTCCTTCCAGGCACCACGCTAACAGCCCCTGGCCCTGGCCTTAGCGGAGGACTTAAATAAATATATAAAGCCCAGACCCATCTCGCTGGACAGACAGAGGGAGATTAACCTTTATCCGGAGCTAAGTCAAAGGCATGTTATCTGCGGAACTGTTTGGAGCTGTAATTACATGGGCTCCATGTTTGTAGCCGATCGAATGGAACTCCTCGTGCTGCGTCGGCAGTCCGGAGGGGGAGAGACTTTCTAGCCGGCCTAATCAGGTAACAGACACCTTTTGTTTTGGGAGCTCATTGATGGATGAAATCTTTATCTGTAATATTGATCAGCTGGGACTCTAAACTGTCTATCTTGGCTACTGGAAGCTCTAACAAGATTGCCAACTGGAGTATATCAGTTAACATTTAATCAATGACAGTTTAAGACACAGATGCTTTAAAAAGGCTATGTGTTTTCCTCCTGCTCTGAACGATTAGGGGAGGGATTGCTCAGAATTTATCATCCACATTTGAAGACGAAGGCCTGCGTCCTTGAATGTCGGAATGTCAAAAAGGTAAAGGATATATGAATAATGAAAAGAAACAAAACATTGAAAACGGTACCACCATCCATTTCTATTACACAAACACCAACCGTCCGATTTGCCGTTGCCATACATCAAACAATGGGGTGGCTAACCACAACCCGCACCCTGTTTGAGAGAAAAATACATGCATGCGTCATCTTAGTAAATGTATAATTTTTGCCACCCTTGCAAAATATAGCGATGTTAGGTGCAATGAGGTGTCAGCAAGCCGAGCATGCAATCCATTAGAATTCCTGTTTGGCTTGTCTGCTGTTTGCGCAGTTCACCCCCCCCCCCCCCACCCAGTCCCTCCCTTCCAGATTCTTCCATTTTCCTTCTTCTGCAGACCAATTAGGGTCGGAGCTCGTCACAATGGCTACGGCGGCTGTCACTCACCCTCGGACCTCACCGCCCCTGGCCTATGTGATCATTAGCTATTCATTTGCTTGCCTTGGCTGTCGAGTGGGCTAATTATGTAAAACATTGGTGTCGGAAAAGTCTGCACTTTCTCAGAGGTCTTTTTGTCTCCTGCCTCCTAGATTTGCTTGGAAACAAGCATGCAATGCTTATATAGTGTATAAAGCACACACAGATTTAAATTTGACACCAACATGTGCATGTTTACAGTTCTAATAACCCCTGTGATCAAAGCCCATAACCTTCTGTGAATATTAGCGAAATGCGTCGTGGTTACCTCTGATTTGCATCTGACAAGGTGCTTTCGAGTGACGAATAGAGGGATGTCCTTTCTAGGCCTCAGATCAAAGGCACTTCAGTGTGAATGTGGCACCAGAGATCTTTGCTTCCCTCCATGTCGAGTCAGGAAACACAATCGTCAGGCACATATTATGACAGCGGCAATTACACAGAGGTGCATGACACTATTATTGCCATTTGCCGGAGAGTGATTATGCTAATGGAGAGATGTATAGCAGGTGGCACGCATGCTGGCAGCTGCCAGCCAGAGACTCGCACACACACGTGGAGCCCTCCCTTTACACACGCTCTCGCCCGTCTTTCTAACAGTATGAACAATGCCTTACAACCAGCCAGTCCCAAGATATGTAATTAGGCCTCACTTTGATTTAACACTTCCTTATCACATCAAAGGCACAGGAATTAGAAGCGAAGGAGAGGGAGAATGAGACAAAAAAGAGAGGGAGAACAAGGGAGAATGAAGGAAATTATGGAAGCCTGATTCCACCTCAGAGGAAAAATAAAAATAAAACAGGTACAGGTAATTGTGAGATAAAGTTTAAAATAAGAAATGATAAAGTCAAAATTGTAAAAATAGTCAACTTTTTGAGATATAAAGTGCAATTATGAGGGGAAAGTCAGAATTGTGAAATATTAGGACATTGTGAGATACATAAATTCAAATTGTGAAATGTTAAACCAGATTGTGAGATATAAAGTTACATTGAGATATATAAATTCAAATTTTGAGATATTAAGACAGATTAGGAAGTATACAGTTTAATTGTGAGATATAATGTCACAATTGTGATATACAAAGTCACAATTATGAGATTAAAACATATTGTGAGATAGAAATTCACATTGTGAGACATTAAGCCACATTGTTTTACTCTGAGGTGGAAAAAGATTTCCATTGGAAACAGATCTGCTTAGATGTTAACAGGAAGTGGAAAAGTGGCCTAGCATGTCCAAATGCAGGTATACAGCAAGTTTGTTGTTTGTTTTCTCTTTTTCTTTTCAATCTCGTAAGCTACTCGAGTAGTTGCACTGTATATACTATATTTAGATATAAAAGTGCATGTAAGGGTGTTGAAGTGTGTGTGTTTTGGCAGTGAGCTGTGGCACTAGTAGCCCTGTGTGTTTCTAATTCCTTCGGCCGGGTTATTGAAACGGAATCCCCCAGCTCTGCCGGCACACTCTGGCGAAGGGGGAAACCCTCTCCTCATCCCTGCATGGATCCTGCCTCTACATGAAAGCCCCGGAGATCCCCGCCAACAAAAATCAATGTATGGATGTTCAGAGCAGTTTTCAAGGTTTTGTAAGACAAATCTTCGGAGCATGAGCTGGTTTAGTGCTATCGAGCCGAGCTTCGATCAGCCTGCCCCGGTGAATAATATGAGAGGGCCTTGCTCACTTTACCAGCTTGTGAAATGAAGACAGGGTGCCAGCCACTTCCCTTAAAGGAATGTAACCTGAGTAACTCCCCCTCCACAAATAACCTCCCTTAATCTAATGTCAGATACCACCTCCCTAAAGCCGATCCCAGATCAGGCTGCGGCGAGGCACGGGAGTTATCGCTTGCTCGGGGCTGCATCCTCACAGAGCCCTTTGTATCTAGTGCACATTCTTCTCCTAATTAGAAGAGATGGGTGATTATACCTTTAAAAGGAGGCTACTGTTTGCAATTGTCATTTGAGGCAGGAAGTCGGTCGTCACATGGCTTGCTTGACGAGCAAATAAATTAGATTAATAATGAGCACACATACAACATTTTATAACCTGGGGTAAAAGCAAAAAAAGCAAAAACATGTTTAAGCAAAATTACACTGACATGCAGTAATTAAAATAATACAACATGACATACTTCATAAGGGCTTCTCTTAGCGGCTTTGTTGACATGGCTACAGGCGCTGCATATGTTTGTCTTTTCTTCTAATTTTTAAAGGTAATTAACTGCCATTGTTTTTGAGGCAATTAACCAAACATCAGTTTCTATCAGTGTGTCTTTAAATTTCGTTCTCAAAAGGACTATATAGTGTGCGCTAACCTAGAATAGGTTGTATAATACTGTTAACTGGGAAGCTGGACAAACCCTCTACTACACTAAAAAAAAGAAAAAAACTGCTGTAGACGCAATTTTCACTCGGAAATTGATAATAAATTTCACAAACAATTGCAAAGAAACCGCAAGTAACACATTTAATTAAACATGAAATTTTGAAGTAGAAAGACTGAAATAGTTTTGTGGATGTTATAAAGCACTTTTTATTGACAGTCACATATAACTGAAAAGGCAGACTGGTTTGAGATGTGTGTGTGGTGTGTGGAGTAAAGGACGGCATTGCTAGCCGACAGGTTTCAATTTCACATCCTCGATTATCTCACCCCCAATTCCATGCATGCCTAAATCTAAAAAATCTCATCCAGTGACTCCAAACAAACTCCCTTCCTCTCCAAACGCCTCTACACACACACATACACACGATTCCCAAGGAGCGCCATCTCTCCAAGCTTAAATAGCAGAAAATTGCTCTGCTTTTCCGTGGTCTACCTTCTCATTCCTATCAGCCCAAGTGGGAACAAAAGTCTCGGATTCACTGGCGTGTGAGACCTGCTGATGGGCCGGGAGATGGGTTGCAGTTTGATGCCGTTGATGCCCTGCTGACGGACAAGCAGGCTGATGGAAGACGGGGATTTGCGAGCCTACTAGGTCGCCATTTTGTCCCCAACAAACAAATCAGAGACACCACGCTCGCACCCGCTGAGGCTATTAGGCTCAAAATAATATGCGAGGCAGGAAACAATACTTGATTTCATTATGGAAAACAGAACAATGGCTATAAATGTCTTGGTGGAATATATCTGGGTTTAAGCCCAGGCCAAAGACAGGACCGCTAATATAAAAGGAACTGCTCCAGTGACAGCAAAAGGGCCTTGTGTAAATTTACAGTGATGGCAGAGAAAGAACAGGCCTCTCTTAGCCTCTTATTCCTCCAATCTCCCTCCCGTTTTTTGCAGGAGAGTTATTATAGGATGATAAAAGCAACAACAATGTTGTGACATGAAACCGTTAGCATTAGGGTGGAAGAATGGAAGATGAAAGAATTTTCTTGGGAATTGATGATTGCTCACAAGGCCCTGATTTCAGCCTTTAATCTCATAGCACACTCAAATTTCCCTCTGTACGCTGCTGGTTTTGGCAGCAGAGAGTGGGACGGGGGGGTCTGGGGGGCAAATAAGTGAGGCTAGAGAGAAATTAGAGGTGTACTATATACTATAGTAATAGTATATAGTACATTCGGCTTTGATACACACTAGGTGGTAGTATACACCCGGCTGTAAAATACATTCATTTGCAATGTACTTTCAGCTGTACCACAAGCATACATAATGCAATATACATTAAAATTATAGTCATAGATTATGTTAGAGATACACATATATTAGTTAATGTTTTTTATTATTATTATTTAGTAAATTGGCCAATTTTGGATATTTAATTGTGCATGCTCATTTCCCATATTTTACATTTAGATTTCCTTCATTTTAATCTGAATTTTGTTAAAAGCAAATGTCAAACTATTAATTATAATGTGTGCCAAAAATGGATTTTAATTGTATTTATTTTTTAACATATTTAGACGCAATACTATTTATCACTTATTGGCCATGACATTAAAACAATTACAGGCTTATTGTATTGGCCGGCATTTTAATATTGGTGCATCACTGGTATATATTGGTATACTGTTATGACAGTTGATGATACCCAGCCCATTTTAGTCTTTCTCTAATGGATAATTGTAAAGTGGAGAGTTCTAGTGTGTGCTTTGTAAACAATGCACTCCATTTTTATAAATTGGGTCCATTTTATTAAGCATGAATTCCTCCGATGCCCAAGTTATTCATAACATGGCCTGGGCTGATGAAGATTGGCCTGTTAAGAACCTCCAGAAGCAATTAAAGTGACAAGAAGGCAAGGCCCTGATGTGTACATTTACTATGACGAGCGCTCTCCAAAGTGAATGCCCTTATTAAGAGCCACTGTTCACCTCTACAGCCTGCCACGATGAGAGAGAGAGAGAAGGAGAGAGAAAGAGAAGAACAACATGTCAGAGGCAAACGCCTGGAGAAATACCTATTCCTGGAGTGAGGGCGATTTGGTAATGAACCTTTCAATTCACTCCTGGGGTAATACATTCTGACTAGTGCATTAATTACTCGATAACATCCCATCAAAATGCAAATGCAGCACTTGACCCACAAGAGTGTCTCATTGGCTCTGCACTCGCCGGAGTTTCTGCACAAATCGTCTGTTTTCCTTTATCAAACAGAGTGGCGGTGTCATATTGGGGAGCGTAGGGTTGCTCGCTTCTAGCCATGTGTGTGTTCGGTCACACGGGCCTGACGACCCCCCCGTCCCCTCACAGTCAGATAGGACCGTGGCCGCATGCTGACACTCTTAATTGCAGCACTTGAAGACAGTGTGCCGCTCAGATGGAATATTTCCCCTCTGCCTGGCCATGATCTGACAAGCTTGAGACAACGCCTTAATGGCTTTTCCAGAAGGGTGGGGCCAGAGGAGAGGAGGAAGAAAGAAACATGGAGGAAATGAGAAAGATGGTCAGGATCTTTCAAAGAGCTCATGAAAAATAAATAAATAAATAAATATGCAATTATATATACATATATATATAGTTCACCCAAAAATGAAAATTCTGTGATCATTTACTTGTGTCATTCCTAACATGCATGACTTTTTCTTCTGCGGAACAACGGCATTTTGGTTTTCTTTTTCTCTCCGTATAATGAAAGTCAATGGGGTCCATTTCACAGAAGAAAAAGAAAGTCGTAAAGGTGAGTTAATGACCATAGAATTTCCATTTTTGGGTAAACTATCCCTTTAAGTCCATATCTGTATGCTAATATTCATAACCTTTTGCAGATATTTGCAATTATTAATGCAGTTATTCTCTTCAAGGAAAACAGACCAAAAATTTCTTGATCTTATGTCATGAAAAATCCTTTCCCCTTCAAAGCCTTATTATAATAACTAGGTATAGCACTATTCTAAGGTAGTAGGCTAAGCTGTTAGCTTGCTAACCGAAGACAAAATGATAACACAGAAAGGAAAATGTTAAATTTGACAATTTTAGCTTCTACATTAATGTGATATGTAATTAAAAACATTATGATTAAGAATAAATAAACTGTAAAGTTTACTATTATTTTTAATCACGCACTAAATAGAGTATGCAGCCACTGGAAGGCTTTTTTGAGTAAGGGGGACAGGATTTTGCACACCACTAAGCAAGTAGCAAATAGCAAATCATTGTTCGCGACTGTATTTTTATTTTTTTTAAAGAAATGATTATATACTGTATGCACAGCACAAACTTCCTATTTCAACAGGAAATACCTTAATACAGGAAAGAAAACTGCAGTCGTCAAGCGATTTCATGGGCCCTTTGCTTCTCAAACATGGCCAGTGGGTCCGAGAGATGTCTTTCTATCAACAAGGTTGGATTACGAGCTTCAGCTGTTAGATGATCCTTTCACACAGGAATGTCAGACAGTCTCATGCCACATCAATCCATTCATTTTCTCATCTCTCCATCTCCTTTCTCAACCCGATCACCTGACTCCTTGTTCATTCAAAATTATGAGTAATTAAGTCATAAGCGAATAATTTCTGGGAAGAATGGTGAGATTCTGAGAGCGAAGCTGAAGCTCTAAGCAGTGGTGGTGGAGAGGAAGCCCTGATGAAGTGACTGTATTGTGCCGATCTCTAGAGCAGGTCATGGGAAAGTGAGCTAACAGAGGCATGAGGTGTATTATAGCAGAGAGAATCAGTGTGAACGGTATGTGGCATTATCAGAAATACAAGCATGTGACAATGAGAGAGAGAAAGAGATGAAAATGACCTTCTGTGGCATGAATCCTTCATGCATACCAAAGGTTTGGAGGTGTCTGCACTGTCCTACATTGCATACATGCTGGGATCTGGATCTTATCATCAGTTTGTTCCTTTTTGGACCACAGTCGCCCCTGAATGATGAATTATTCAGAACGAGTTAATTGGTTTGTGAGAGGGTGTCCACAGAAAAAGATATTCCTTAGCAGTGGCTAATGAAAGAAAAATACCCACATTTTTCTGCCGTTTTAACCCCTACACTTGCACACAAAGAAGGTGGTCGAGGCCTGGAGGGGATGCTTGTTTCAGGTATCCTTGGTTGTAATTGTGAGGGCTGAAGAGCTATAAATGAGCTTGAAATCATCAGGATTTTGAGTCCATGTATTATGCAAATGCCACAGAAGCACTCCAGCACACCTAGACACAGTCAATGAACAATCAACAGGCCTTCGCCTCAATGACAGTACTTAACGCTACCTATTGTTGAGTCTCCTAAGAGTATGTGCGGCATTAAATTCCCATCAGGAATAAAAGCTGCTCCTCCTATTTAAAAGTAAACTCCACCACTGATACGTTCGCTGACAGGCGCGTGCATAAAGTTTATGTACCGTAAAACATAATGGGGAACACACGCGCTTATACGCACCTGCCCTGGATGCCCCCCTTCACACAAACAAATTAAATGAAAATCCGGCATGACCGCGGAGTGGAGCACTCTACTTAAGCAAGCCCACTGTCTTCTGATTAAGGAAAAAAGCCTTTGCCCTAGAGAGCGAAATTTCATAAAATACTAGTGCCTGTGCTTGATGAATCATGTCTCTTTAATGCAGTGCAGTATGATGGAAGAGAGAGATACAGGCGAGGAATCATCAACCGCTGCTCCAGCTCCCTCTGATAACACCCCATCTACAGATTGCCTTGATCAGATTCTCGTTTTATTTAAAACAGGACCAATCCCGAGGCCCGACTCCTTTTAATTTGCATATATTAACAGGGTTCAAATGCAGCAATAGCTAGGAGCACTTCCCAGTCAACTTCCCAATCTGCCTGCATAATGGCAGCCTATTAAATAGAGTTACTCATCAGTGCAGGAAGCAGACATGGGGAAAAAAAGATGGAAAAAAGCAGGCTAATGTGAGCGTTTGCTTTTATGCAATTGGACTGAAACAGACGTGAATATTTCTGTTGTGTTGCTGTGAATGTATTAAGAAATAACATTCAAGACACTGAGAAAAAATAAAAAAATAAGCCTATTGATGTTCTTAACAAACGTCCCTGACATATTGCACATAATTCATCGTATTATTTTAAAGAAAAAAAATATTTCTTTACCTTCTTTTTCTGCGAATTTAATCAAACCTAAGGGGATGCTGTCTAACACGCGGTGGTCAGTCGCTGTAAGAGAACATGATGACAGCATTAAGTCTAAATTCCCAGCTGCATTATCACTGGCCCTGGTCCGACGCTGGCTAAATCTGCAAAGCTTCCTACGGTTAGCCACGATTAGGCACTGCTATGGATAATCAATACTGGCTATCAATTCCATACTTTGTTGTGACGGATGAGGTGGATGGGGAAAAGGAAAGGGGGAAACAAGAAAAGCAGTCTCTATCAGAGAAAGAGACAGGGAACAGAGGAGAGAGAGAGAGAGAGAGATGATGATAAACAGACCCATGCACCATGTACGCTGAACCCAAGAGACTGAAAATTAATCTGTTAATAAAATAGTGAGTGCAAGTATATATATATATATATATATATATATATATATATATATATATATGCACATTAGTTAATGCATTAGATACCATGACCTAAAAATGAACAACATTATTTACAGCATTTATTAATCTAGGTTAATGGTAATTTATAAATAAAAATAATTAAAAGTTAATTCATGTTCGTTCATTATACATTCATTTATATATATATATATATAAATTTAATACAATGCACTTATATTAGAAAATGTAAGAAAAAGGTTAAAAAAAATGTATTAGTGTATTTAGAAAATTAACCAAAAATACATGCTTTATTGTTTATTATGTTCATTATTATTTATAAGTTGGCAGCCAGCAAGTTTTTTTTTTTTTTTTTAAAGAAATTGATTACTTTTATTCAACGTTAGATTGATTACAAGTGACAGTTAAGACTTATAATTTTAATAATATAAAGATTTATAATGTTACAAAAGATTTCAAATGTCGTTCTTTGGAACTTTCCATTCATCAGAGAATCCTGGAAAAAATATATATTACAGTTTCCACAAAAATATCAAGGAGCACAACTGTTTTCAACATTGATAATAATAAGAAATGTTTCTTGAGCACCACGTCAGCATATTAGAAAGATTTCTGAAAGGTCATGTGACACTAAAAACTGGAGAAATGGCTGCTGAAAAATTTAGCTTTGTCATCACAGAAATAAATTACATTTGAAAAATGGAAATTAAATTTTAAACAGTAATATTATTGTTTACTGTATTTTTAAATGCAGCCTTGGTGAGACTTCTTTCAAAAAACATTTAAATCTTACTGACCTAACCGATATATATATATATATATATATATATATATATATATATATGTCTGTTATTTTTTACACAGATCCCACACACATGATCTTATCTCAAATGGATGAATGAGAGAAAGGATGCAAGGTCAGAGAGACAGTGAGAGGGAGGGGGGAAGGGAGAGGGAGATGGGGGGAGGGGGGTAGTTGATGGTTGGAGGGGTGATGGTTGGAGTCAGGACTAATTAGTTGCAGGCAAGCTGCACTGGGGAGGACGGGGTCACTAACTTTACCCCGACACCTGGACGCGCAGTCATCAATGGACTGCCGTCTAATCAGAAGTGAAGGGATTCAGGGCCCAGCGCTCTCCCAGAGATGATAGCTAATGACAAGGGTGTTGGACACGAAGCCACACACGTCACACTATTGCAGTCTCATCACAAGTGTAGCCCAGTGGAAGTATCTGTGTGTGAGAGATCCATCCGTATTATCACACATTAATAATAACACTAGTCTGCTGTTGTACTGCTTGAGGCAATTAGTTAATTGCTGCTTTATCAGAGCTCTATGCTGCCTGTCTTTGTGACGTCCTCCAAGCTTTGACAATGCCTTGTTTCCCTTAATGCCCTGTGACAGAGAGCATTGTACTATCTCCTATGGTTAGTGTCAGTGGAGTCACCACACAATGAGGAGGCCGTGGAGCAATTTTCCTCTCCCTGTTCGAATTAAGACCAGATCAAGTCTCTGTAGGCTGTCAGCTTACACCTTTAGCAGTCATGTGTACTGTACATTCACTAAAACGCGGCCCCTTTAGTCGCCTGCTCACTATGCAGGTTTATTAGCATTGTTCGGCATGAACAAAAGAGGGCCTACTTTTTCAAGCGTATGTAAATCGAAACTGTCACGCTTTTCTAAAGGTATCACATTCCTGGATGTTTACTACCTGTCACGGACACTAACGAAATAAATAAAAAAATCCCTTACGGTGTAAAATAATTCACATTAGTATGCAAGGAAAACGTCCCTCGGACTTCAAATAAGCATAATGGTTTAAAGTCGGGTATGTTAATGCGAATAATCATTGCAATTTCTGCTAATTTTAACTGTCAGTGGCCACAACAGCCTGTGAAAACACGAGGTAACAATTTAGCTTTTGTATCACTCCTCTCCGAAGGAGGATCTCATTGAAAGAAAAACAACCAGGGACGCCGGTCCTAAAACATGTCTTTTCGAAAGCACTAACTGACTATTTTCGAAAATAATTTTGGACTTTCTGCACGCAGAAACCGCAGAATAATTATGATAGCATTGGACGGAATTATTCAGAAATGACTCAATCTTGAGTGCCTGCCATCTGAAAAATGGTTTTGAGCTTTTCTGGTAAAATCACTGCTCTTTGCAAAAATAATAACACACATACGCATAACTGACTTATTATGACATGAAAAAAAAAATATTCGAGCATCGAGTATTGTCTCCATTTAATGATACAGCAATATAAACTTGGGGTCGGGCTATGGATCTCCTGAGACAATTTACATCAACAAAAAGCCTCTCATGGTGAAGATCGTGTTTCACAAGGGATGGCCTATTTTCTGTGAAAAAGTGAGCTTTGGTTCCTTTGCCATCATTGTAATGGCATTGCTTATTGTAGACACAATTTTTACACCAAAAACTTGGCAATTTTTACAAACATCACTGATAATCTTGTTGATTTACTGTCGTTCTATCTTTTTGGAGATTTTTTTTTATACAAATTTCCTCAGGTATGATAACAGGAGAGTGAAAAAACACTGCAAGCTTGTGTTCCTGCAGCCTGGCCCGTCTCCGTCTAATCACAGTGGAATGTGGCCGCCTCTGCGCCTCCTGCTTTGTGTAAGGAATCAAAGGGAAAATGGATGGCCTTGCATTAGTACATCACCCATGGCTAACAGAATGATGAGACCGATTTGGCTGTATGTCATATCTTTCACTTCACTGCTTTCCCATTTCAGTTTATGTAATGGCTACAAATTATGGCCACAAACCCTGGAAACACTGTCTAGGGAGGCGATCTCAAAAAGTAACTGTTATAATTGCTTGTGTGCCCTCCAAGTAGAAAAAAAAATAAAATAACCTAAACCGTTAAAATATCTTGTCATGGCTCTGAAATGCAGGCGGATGAGAATACGACCGCAGGGAAAACAAAGAGCAGCTTTGAGGATCGCATTCGGAGTGTAACCGAACAAAGCATGCAGTCCTCTTCATATACACGCTTGCGTCAGGCTAAAACAAAACGCGTCTTTCTTTCTTTTTCTTTTTTTTTATGCCAATCTATGACAGAAAAAAAGAGAACATGTCCATTAGTGTATGTTGTTGGCCTACAGCTGCCATGAAAATGGTTCTCACTGCATTGGTGGTAATTTGGCCCTTGTTGCAAACCTCCTGAAGCATTATCACTCAGAAGAAACAAAAGAGCGGGACATGCGGGGCTCTCTCAGCTTCCATCCGGCCGCAGCATTTAAAGACGTGTTCATCTCTAAAGTCAGCTAGACCTTTTGTTTAAGCCCCCACCAGACAAAGGTCTCCTCTTCTTGCCTAGTTTTAATACACATGGAGGGAGGGGGGTAAGTGTGGCGGGGGAGACTCTCAGAAATAATTACCTCCATAAGATCCCATCTCCTCTCTCAGAGCCACGACAAAATGGAGAAGCAACCCAAGGATGCAAAAAAGCCCTTTATGCATCAACAAGCCCATCAGGCATTTTACAGGCCAAGCTACAAGCCAGGGAAATGGGTCCCACTCCACACGCACACAATTACAGTGCTTTCTTCTTTTGTCTTTTATTAAGGAGAACTAAAACACAAGCGAATGCATACAAATGCGTTGTAGCTGTTATTTAACCTTTTTATCACAAATATCAGTGCGTTAAATATTTATATAGAAACATCACACAGTATTAATGCAATAGTGAGTCATACAATAGATAAAATATTAAAATCTAATTTAAGCTATCGATTCGGCTTTACGAGAAAAGCGCCAGCTCTAATCAACATAAATATCATTTAGAAGGTAATAAAAAAAAAACCTTGTTGCATTTTGCACATTCATATGTATCACACATCTGCGTAAAATATGAGTTTTTAGGGCCCACAAACACGCCGCTGCTCAGATCACTGTGATTTACAAATGAGGGGCGCCACTTCAAAAACATGCTTAACCACACAACCCTACTGCCTTTCCAAATTCTCAGCTTCACGATGTTTACCTTGTGTAAATGATGAGCCTTCTGGGTCCTGAGCGCAGGGAATTACAGTCGCCCTGGGAGACTTGGCAGTCTGATTCTCAGGGAGGATGGGCTCATATAGTCTCTTTAGGAGGGTATATTACTGTTAGTGCAATGCCATACTTGGTCTCGTTTGGCTAATTTAGCGCATTGGGCCCATAGAGGTCGGATTCATTATCACGCACCACAGCGACCGTGCTGCTAAGACCGGAATATATACGACTTCTTGTCTTCCTGATGTACACAACGCAAGTCTAAACCATGGGCAGGTTTGGGCCATGTTTTAAAGCTTTGTGTTTATCAACAAAAACAACGCTGGCGAATTTTTGCAGCGCAAACCCTTTTCAGCATGCTTTTGTAGTCTAATTAAACAATAAGCAGTTGGATATATGGCTCTCGTGCTACAGCATGGCTGTAGTTTGCTGAGTGTGGCTTTTGGCACTAATGCATTTCTCCTTTATTTAACCACTGTAAGCGCCACAAAATCTCCCCTTAATTACGTCTTAAAAATGGCATCAAAATTGTTTAACGAAATCCATTCACATGTACATGAAGTCAATGGCATTCTAACCTTTATTCCCAAATGGCTTTATAATTATTTGGCGCATTTCCACAGAGCTGCTTTTAAAAGAAAGATACAGGTCAGCAGTTAAATAAATCTTTTTTTTTTCTTCTCTCCCTCTCTTCATGAAACTGACTAATGACCAGAAAATGCTAAACTAAGGAGTTATACCCACGAAAACCTACCGGCCCCTTTAACATAGAGCTGTAATTCAGCGAGGGCTGAAATGTTGCTTACTCCAGGACCTTTTCTCTGGAGCAGAGACACAAATTATTACCATCACATACACACAGGCACCCGGCCCGGTCCTGAGAACGCAGTGGGCACTGTGTCACGGGAAGGCCAGACTCCCCCTGGCTCTGCCAATTCACCCTCCCCTCCCTCCTGCGCTGGCATTTGGATAACATTTTTTTATTTATTTACCACTTATACTTGCCAGTTGGAACAATTAACAAAAATAAGCTGCGATTTATCTGGTGCCAGCGATCCATTTCCTTAAACTTGCCAGTGTTGGGCCTGTTTGAAAGCACTTCAAACATTAGGATTATGGGGTTAAACTACCTGAATAATCCCTTTCCTACCAAGATCTGGAGCTGTAAAAAATAGTTTAACCCTCCCTACTCGCTGCACTCGAGGCTCTAACCTATTAAAGCTAGTTGCTCTACAGCTGAACCAAGCATAGTTGTGTATAATCAAAACATTAGCTGCTCTAGAGTCCGCCTAGAGCACCGAAAATCAACGACAACTGGTTTATCCTTTCCATAACGTGCTCTGTGTGCAGTCCGCCCACCTCGTCTACTCGGTCTGACGTTCAAACAAGTGAAAAAATTATGGTCGTTACACGCCAAGTATAAATTCTGAATGAGTCTGTTAGTTTATACACATTAGCGCCATTCTGAAGGACTGGGGTAAATATAAAAGCCATGAGCTATAGCTGGAAACACTAGTAGAGAAAAGGTGACACTTGGGAATAACCTTTGAATTTGAATATGCTGTAAAGAAATACACATGATATGGTGTTTACTAGCGGCTCATGAAAGAATGCTGTTTAAAAAATAATGCAGTCTGTGGGGCACAAAAGATTTTTTCTGGTACTTAAAGCACATATAATGCTAACAATATATGTTTACATGCAATAACAGTAGGTTAGAGAAGGGAGGCTATGTGTATGTGTGTGTGTGTGTGTGTGCAACAGAGGTAGGCTGTCTTTCTGAAAGCAAAATAATGATTTATCTAACTGGTCCTTTGGTGCGCCCAGACTCCGAAGCACCTTTGATCCAGATATAATTAATGCCAAATGTAAAACACACTCGTTTATTTCCAATATGGGTAGTTTTGGAGCTGAAGTTTCACATATGGTTCTCCGTTTAATCCCATCTGGTTCTGGAGTTCATATATAAACAGGACACTTTGGGGAACAGAGATTAATTCAGCTTTGGAATGCCATTGAAAACGTGTTAGTCGTTTCCCTCGGCCAGGTCAGGCAAAGCAAAAACAAGTTAAGCGTTCATTTGGTCGTGCAGCATTAACGTGGGCATTATTATATAATGGACCCTGACTCGCTCTTATGTTTTAAATTACAGGTCTCTCTCAAATAAAACTATTAATCTTTTTTTCCTTTTTTTTTTTTTGGTGTGCGTCTCTGAATGTTTTACAGTCCTGTTACACTTATTAGCTTCTGGCAGCTCCAAAACTTTTAAATGAAAGCCAAATTGCTTTGGTCATGAGAAAGGAAATTAAAGCTCACTCCAGGGGGAAGAATTTCACTGTGAGATCCTCCCAAGGTAGAGTTTCATAACCTTCTGCATGCCTGCTAAAGATGTCACTGCGTACAGGGCCGAGTGTGGTACTGATATAAAAAGACGGTCCGTAATGGGAACAACATGTTCATTTTAGGGAGATTAGGCAGCTGGCATGTTTTACATCGGGAGAAGAGGTGCTCCAGGTTTGGGTTCGATGGAGGAGGTATGCGGTATGGGAGTGGGCTAAATGGTGCACTCACCCGATTCGTTCGGAGGGCAGTCCTTGACGAAGAAAATATCGGCGAGGTTGTCTTCGTCTGGAGGAAGGCCCTGCTGGTGCAGCTGCAGCTTGCGGAGACCTTCGGTCTGCTGGTGCTTGACCGAGCGGAGGTGCTGCAGCAGGTTCAGCTTGGCTCGGCTGGAGTAGTCGCACAACGCGCAGTAGTAGTAGCAGGACTCCGAGTTACACGCACTCTCTTGTTTTTGCAAGTGCTGCAGGAGGGGAGGAGGTGCGAGCACAGATGGAAAGAGAGAGAGAGAGAGAGAGAGAGGGAGAGAAAAGGGGAAAAAGTCATTAGGGGCTATACGCTTCACATGAAATTACAGCCGTCGTTTGTTTCACGGGCTGAGACAGCACCTACATGAAACAGATACTTCCTTTCCACCGTAATAATCTCCCGACATGAAATGCATTCCTTCCAGCTTTGTCCCAAACATAAATACTGATAACAAAGAGAGATTGTCAAAGCCGAGTGCTTTAGAGGGGCTGCCCGATGAGGAAAGACAGACGAGGGAGAGCGAGCGAGGTGCAGAGGGGGAGACGAGCCAACGTGTCTCCGCCTGGCATCACGTAATCTGGGACATACCAGTAATTTACCGCGACAAAAAGTCCAGCTTAACTTAAGTCTGGACTGTGCAACTTTAGAAAGGGATAAGGGGATGATAGAAGATGGGATCTGGTGGGAGTAATTTACTATCTGTGCAGCGATAAAGATAAGAAAACAAATCTACCAGGCCCTTGCTATAAAACTACCACAGTTCATTCTGTAGGAGAGGGGTACCTCGGCTTCCATCCTGCTCATAACGGCCTATGGAGGGTTGTGAAACAGTTTAAACGTATACTGACACACACATTCAAGTTTTACGTAGTCTAAATATTCACATGCTGCTTTTTGTGTGTTTAGAGAGGCGTATGAAGGCCTGTGGCGCATTAGCAGAGGAGAGTGGAAGCTAAACCCCCGCGTGGCCTCTCTCTCTTCTCCACTGACACAAAGACCCCTGTTACTCAGACCCCACTGTATGTATGTATGTGTGTGTGTGTGTGTGTGTGTGTGTGTGTGTGTGTGTGTGTGTGTGCGAATCTCACAGTAGTTTTACTGCCACCATGTTGCTGATGTTTTGAAGGCTGATTCTAACATTTTTTAAACTTTTTAAACTTGAGTTGCAAAATTGAGTTGTCAATCAAATTGTCCATTAAATCAATTCAACACAATAAAAAACAATATGTTTGCCTCATCACTCAAAAATCTTTACATAAGTAACCACATGGCAATGTTTTATAAAAAATATTCAGTATTATTATTATGACTTTTCCCTCAATAAACTCCTAAATTACTGCTTATTAATAGTTAGTAAGGTAGTTGTTGTAGTGGTTAAGTTCAGGTATTGGGTAGGATTAATGGATGTAGAGTATGTACATGCAGAATACGGCATTAATATGTGCTTTATAAGTAGTAATAAACAGCCAATATGCAGTTTAATAAACAACTACTTAAAAGTGATAATTGTTCCCCATACTGTAGTGTTACCAAAATTATATTTCTATATTTTTTCTATTTATTACATATAAATATTACATATAAATACACATATTACATACATATACACACACATACATATATAATAATAATAAAAAAATAATCTATATCACTCAGCTTTAATGTGCACACGCACAAAAGTGTATTAAACTTTTTCTAAGGGGAAATCCTGGCTACTTTCTCATGCTAATTCCGGCACTATTTACAGCTATTAAACTGCACCTAAACGCTTTATTTCTCGTGCCGTTCTGGCTTCCAGTGGGTCAGCTGGTGAGGATAAGGTGAACAGCCTCCTTCCCCCTCTGCCTCTAACAAAAACCAAACTGGATTGGTCTTTTTAGGGACAAGCACGCACACACACACACACACACACACACACACACACACACACACACACACACACACACACACACACACAGAGCTGGTGGGGCTTCCTAAGCTTGTTAATTCTGACAAGAGACTCCAAGCGGAGGCTAGACATAGAAGGAGAGAGAAAGTATTTAAAACAGTGCTTTGTAGGCGAAATCCGAACTGTCCAGCTTTGCATATTGTTCTATTCAGCTCTAATGTGTTTCAAACAGCAGGGCTCCCACATTCAGCCCTGCCTGACAATTATGCACTTTAATTTGGGCTAAAGTTTTGCATTAAAATTGTGCAGTAGTGCACCATGCAAGGCCATAGTAGGCCTCCCCTCCACCTAACACACATACAAAGCCCCCAATCCAACAAACAGTCCTTCCTCCCTCCCCATTCCCCAGGCAAGCCAAGCATATCAAGTGTGCCTACAGTACTCCCAGACTAATGAACAATGTGTAAAAACAAAAGGCAGAGTGAGGCCTCCATTATCTGATCTTCCGCTAAAACACAAAACCGGCCCTCTCCGAGCTTGAAGGAAGTACCGGTGTGCCTGCAGGTGTGAGCCAGCTAAAAGAAAACCCTTTTGACAAAACAGATTCTTGGACTGTCAGGGATTAGAGTCATGGCACCAGTGGTAACACACATCTTTTCTTTCATAAACTCGGCAGAATTTTCTCACGAGTCTGCAGGGCCGCGCTCCGTAAGGGGCTCTCTGTGGCCATTGAAACGTCTTAAGCTTTAATTAAGTTGAAGTTGTCAGAGGAAAGCCTTTTTGGCACAGATTCAGGGTCATTAATTACAGCTATCTTTGTTTCTTTCCAAAGGGAAGCCCTTCGAAGACATGCGGGGCTACTTGTATGAACTGCCTCACTGTAAACAGACTCGAACCCGGCTGAATTGGCATATAAAGCTCTCGATGATTCCTGCCACTCTAGGATAACCGCTACATGTAATGGTTCAGACCTCTTCTGTCTGTAAATTAGGAGGAGAATGTGCTTAATCTTTCTCGACCTTCCCAAAAACCAAAATTAGATCAATCTCAATCCTAATTCAGAACCAGATGTCTATGGAAACTTTGCATCATAAATTCATCTTAGGTAGTCGTACAGATAGTGAAAAAAAAAAAAAATTCCCATTTATAGTCAAGATGGTTTCTGGGAAAAACAGCAATATAATTTGTTTTCTCTGCATGATGACTAAACCTCATTAGGATGAATAACTGTCGCTAATAAACAAGCATTTGCTCAAGGGCTATTGGCTAGCTATTGTCGCATTCATATCCTCGTATTGCATTTATACGCATCTTATCCTGAGTTGTAGCCCCTTTTAGAAGCCTCCATTACTAATATTTTCATACTAATATGAAATAGATTTGTGTTGCGTTTGTGAACAAGCCTGACCACACATCTTAAATTATTCTGAATCATAATCGCAGCTGCGTATCCATTTTTATGGTCCTAATAAAAAACAATGCAAGCAGACATGTCTAACGTTTAAAGGCCGAAAGAGTGCGTAACTCTAGAAAATATTAATTTATTCACTATCAGCATTCTTGCTTTGTTTGCTCAAGACCTATATTGAAATCGAGTATTTTTCTTCCTTCTTTTATAGACCCCTGTGGCACTAGTGCAAGCTGTTCAGAGACTCGAGCCTGGGGTTTCTGATTTATGAGGTTTAAGCTTACCATTTTTAGTACTGCCAGACTCACAAAGCAGTTATATACTACCTGCAAAGTTCAAAATGTTTGTGGCATCCCGTAGCAGATTCTGCCCACCGAAAAGTCAGGATGCTGCTAGCAAAGAAAAGAAGGCCTATTTATTACTAAAATAAATAAATAAGACGAATAAGGCTTCAGTTTCTCTCACCTCGACTTGGTTTTGCAGAAAGCTGGAGGATAAATTGTGCAGTGATTCTGTCAAGCTCTAAGAAAATCTCTGAAACTGCTCCAAGTGCTGTTGTTGTGGGTGGCAAAGAGGCTATCTATGACAATATATCGGAGCACTCTTGCCTTTGATGGGTAATTGTTCTAGATTAGCATTTGGCAAACAACCAAGAGTCTAAAACCCCACGGGGTCCAATCATTTTAGCTAACTTGCCGTCCCTGGGTGCCCTTTGGCATGCCAAAGAGCACATGCAGTCGAACGGGATTGTGGGCACGGGGGTCTGAGGAGGAACACCCACTTCTCGCTCTCTCTGGGCTCTCAGGACCTAATCAGGCATGAGTTGGACGACTCTGAAGCAAAGACGCCATCGTACTGTGCTGCCAAAACAATGCAAATCAAAGCACCAGGGACTCTCCATCACCTGTCATACTAGGCCCCAATTCCCAGGGAGCGTGTTTTTTCCCTAACCTGACGAGACTTATTTATTTATACTGACTTCAATGATTACAAAACACCTCTCGTTGCCTTCCCCTCTGCCCGTCTGCTGTTGGCAGTAGGAGACTGGTTTCATTTGTACTGCCTGCAGTGACAAAACAGACTCATTAGTGGCATTCAGAATAAGGATAAGGGCTGTTTGAGACTGGATGTTTATTCGCTTCGATGACAAGACTCCTTCAGACAAGAAAAGAAAAATATGAAGGGTTAAAAAATATGCTGTTTCTAAATGAAAACAAATTAGGGATTCAAATGTTTTTTTGTTTTTTTTTCAGGTCATTAGTGGAAAAAAAATCCAACAAAAAGAAAACATGCAGAAAATAATAATGTTCTTGAGCGTTTTTAATAAATCCTATCAGCATTTTTTTTTTTTTCCTTTTCTTTTCTGTTTCTTCCCACCTTTTTAATACTTGTTTGTGTGCTTTCGAAGAGGCACTGGTTTCCGGTCTAACTCTGGGGACCCCGAGAACGAAAAAAAAAAGAAAATAAACAAAAGCTTGTTTTGTTCCTCAAAGCATTTTAAACACATTCCAGCCTTACTTGGAGGCCGGCCAGGTATACGATTCCATCAACGCTGACACCGTCCAAACACATGTTACCAGTAACCACTATTGAGCCTGGAGACATAAATGTAATGTTATATCATGGGTACCGCAGGAGTTGGCAACCTGAGCGAAATTCTTCTGCGAGAGGTATGCCCCCTACATTCCATTCAGAGTTTGCGCACAAGGCCACCGTCTTTTCCGCTACAGGCACAAAACAAGAGCAAAAAAACATCTCTTTTCAACTTTCCCTCTCCCCTACCTCAACAAATCCCAAGGAATGCATCAAAGAGCCCCAAATTACCTTCCCTATTTATTTTTTTCCTCCGAATCCGTCTGGTTCATCATATGTAATTATGGCTTAGGACATTCTGCCAGTGCATGGCTGTATGGTTTGCTGCTTAGGTCATATAATAATAATAATCATCCTTGCAAATGGATGCCAAGTTAAATAAGTGAATTAGCACAATGTGTCTTTCAGCAGCACACTCTCGTCTGAGGTGGCTTGTGGAGACGCAGTAAAGAGAGCGGGACACACCCCGGGGTCCCTCCAAAATGACTAAAACCCACAACTGCTGCAGCGTCCATCCACAGCCTCTCATTTACTGTAATCGCGCTCAGACCGGCAGGACCGGTCTGGGGCGACGTACACCCCATTTTCCCAAGGACACTGGTTCGGTGGAGCTACAATACTGTGAATATTGCAGTTCGCAATGAGGCCTTCAATAAGTCGATGAAGTCTACACTAGGACTTTGGAACAGTTAATGTAAATGTTGGCCAGCCAAGCGTGGTCCAAACAGAAATCCACCAAAAACACATAAATCTACGAATTGACAGCCGGTTTGCGGAAAGTCTTAAAAGAACTTCTGTGTGTTTCTTTGGAAATATTGTTTTTCCTCTCATGTACATTTACATTTGCATTAATCATGTCGAAGTCTGAGTGCGTGTGTTTTACCAGCATTTTAATATGTGGATTGATCCACAACGTAATATTTCATTGATCGCTGTAAGCGCCAATTCCTGTCGAATCACTATTAAAGCAAACAGCGCACAAGGCTTTGGGAACCAATCATTTCATGGCTTCATATGTTTCTCGCTGAACGGTAAACAGATGAAGAGGGACACGTGGAGAGAAATATTTCCATGTGGTGCTAATGTTGTTGATCTGGCATATATCATTAGGCCTGCAATAATGTTCCTATGACAGAAGGAAATGAGCGAAAACTTAAGACACTACGGGGTTCATGGAATGGTATTCCAAAATCACTGGTCCACTGGACTCTCTGACTATGCTGAAGGTCAACCCGAGGTCCTAATGCAGAAGAACAATGTGGGTTAACCGGCACCTTATCGCAAATAATCCTTAATAAGTCATAATGATCATATTTTAAAGGAGCCTTCTGTAATAAAGATCTTTGCTTTTCTAAATGTCACATAAAAGAGGTGCCTAGACAACATTTTTGGAATTATAGGGACATTCAATCTTTCAATATAAACATTTAAAATGTTTTTAAATGACTGTGAACATTTTTGGAGCATATTAGGCATGTTTAAATGTTAAAACAAACATTTTGAATGTTTTCAACAGTTTGTTGCCTATGTAAACAGGATTAAACATTTATAAAGCCCAAAATGCTGTCTACGTAGGTTAAGAAACAAAGCCAGAGACTCTGGTGATGACATCCTGATGTTGATGATTCGCAACCAGATAAATGAACCTCTCGTCTATATATAATAGAATCACCGGACTTAAACATGAAGCAGCAGCATTGGAAAATTCCATTTGCATATCACCTCTCACCTCTGTAGTTGATATGGAAGATTAAGAACTAGTCCTTAATCTTCACTCCTCTAATCCTTCCCACCACTAAGACAGGCACGAGTGTTCGTCTGCTCCTCAAATTGCCTTAAAAGAAAGTAAACTCCCTATGAAAATGGAGGTGTATTTATATTATGGTGATTTAAAATCTGTCGCCTGGACACTTTTCTCCCTTTAAATCCACTGACCTTACCATTACCCTTAAAAGCTTTGCCTGTCTCCATCAGAAGGTGAAAAAGACCAGAGGCTCCACCATCATCTTCATGCCACACTATCACAAAAAATTGGTTTTCTGCAATTGAGCATAGTGGTAAACCTAAAAATAGGTTCTCAAATGACCGATTTAAAATAAGGTGAGCAAGTTACTGGACAAACCTTTTCCATCAAATAAGTCACATTCGTTTGTTTGTGGAAGATGTTTGAGACATGTCTCACCAGAGTCTGGAAGTTAATAACTAAATTCAACACAAAAAATAACTAAAAAGAGCACCTCAAACAGCATAATACCAGCTAAAACTACTGTAGAGGAAAGTGGAGTAATATGTGTGTATATATAATAATTATTATTATACATGTAGAACACACATTTGATAATTAATGGATAACCTTTAATAAAATCATTTATATGGTTTTATATATTTATATATTTGTTTATAGAAAAAAGTAAATGCTGATGAACTGTCAAATGTATAGAACCATGACAATTATTTGAGAAAAAAAATAATAATAAAAAATTGTCATATGTTTTACGTTAAGCTGTGCCAGTGGCTAAGCTAATAGTGATAGTAAGCTTTGCTTCCAAACACAGAACATACTAATGCCAAAATTATTAAAAACATTAAAAATATTCTGAATATTAAACAGTTTCAAGGTTTGTTTGAAAATTATGAATAATGTGCTGCAAAATTTGTAAAAACAAAATATATATAAATATCTTGCAGATCTTGTATCATACCATCCCCCACATCTCAGCATATGTTTTTAATGCAAACAAAGAGTTATGAGCTCATAGTCTCAGGTGGGAAGCACAGGAAAGGATGATCCATGCGTGTGACCCTCAGCCGGTACAGTACGAGACTGTGGCATTCCGACTAATTATGATGCATGGTCTACGGGCTGAAATCTTTCCTTTAAAACGAGCCCATGCAACGATGAGACAATCTCCCACCTTGTGTATCTGATAAGAGCGGAATGAGCCCCGACTCACCGCTGCGTGCTTTCCCTATTCATACTTTTAAACATTAAACCCTTTCATGTTCCATCTGCCTTCTCCCCTTCCACAACAACATAGAGGAGGGTCCCTGATTTGCATCCTATTACAGGAGGGAGGGAAAGAGGGAGGGAGGAAGAGAGTGCAGGGATCATGGAGAGGAGCTTGTTTAAAGAGCCCTGCCTCTTGCTTTGCTGCTCTCACTCCTCAATGGGAGCACTTCTTAGCCGAACGCTTTGCATATTGCCTACGAAGATCTTCAGGAGTCGAGCCTGTAGGGGCGAACGCTTTTAACCTGTGCTGTATCAAAAGAGCCTAAGTAAATAACACCTTACCCACCCACTAACCCACACATCAAGAGCCGGCGGGGATATATTAAGAATGTTAAATACATACAGACAAATATAAATGTTCGAGTGCGTCTAATGCATATAAACACATCAATTCAAACTGCGGTATTGTAAGTCGATACAACTGATACAGCTAATGTCTCAACCACAGTTTATGCAGTTACAACCCATAAAAGGAAAGCCATTGTTTTTTCGCTCAAAAGCCCTAGCCATAGCTTGCATTCCACGGTCCACTCAACATACCACTGGCCACTTTGAAGATTACTGAAATGTTTGCCTTTGTTCTCTGGAGAATCACAAAAACCAGGCAGCCTTCTTTTCGAACACACTGCACCTTTGGGTGAACCATTAGGCTTGGTGGCATTCAGTAAAGCGTGATATTAATGGGAAACTAAGGTGAGCATTCGAATGTTGGAAAAATTGTAATTACAGTACACCGCATTACATAAAAAGGCCATCTGCGTCTCACGGAAATGCTTTTAACAATTATAAAAATGATAATTCAACGGGTTAATTTAACTAAATGTGGAAAAAATCATGGGTGTAATCCCAAACAAGTGAGTGGGACTTCTATCAGATCTATTTCAAAGCATTAAGGATTACTAGTAGCAGTCTAATCCTGCTGAACCTAAGGGGAGGTAAATCGTATTGTGTTGGAAATCCTGGCCAGGAAAGAACAGGAGGTTAAATGAGTTCTTTGCTCTGTAATCGAATATCACACTCTACTTATCTATTCAGTGAGCACCTAATGTTTAAAATCAATTACTTGAGGAATGCTTTCTTGCATTCAGGTCTGTTAATGTGAGCAAAAACTGCCACCCATGACTGCTGCTCTGTCTTCACTCGGGCATCCGTTCTGGGCCGTGGCTCTTATTAAACGACACACGTCAATATTGATCTTAATTCCAATCTTTTCGGCAAACTCTCTCTCTCTGCCGTTAATTGTTGACCGACCTAATAATCTTTGGGATGATTCTTGGTTTTTTAAACATGCAGCCTGCGTGTAGCTACTTAAAATAACTGGGAGAATAAAGGTTAGCATTGAAAAGAAAAATCTCAGCTGAGTTACAGGGGAGACCTCGGGGGAACGTGTGACGTTCAGGCATACATTTATTGTCCAATAATGCTTTCCAGACAAAGTCATATGTTTGCTCTATGTCTGTGTCTGGAGAGTTAAAACAAAGCTAATTACCTTCAGCCAGCTATTTCACCAAGAATATCATATTATTGCAATTCAAGTCCTTCCACGGCTGGCCTTATCAGAGAACTGTGAGTCATCCTTTGTTAAGCTGGGCCCAAATCCCATGAGAAATGGAGGGGTGGAGGGGGGGGGAGTGAAAAAAGGAGGAAGAAAAAAAAAGAAAAGAATGAGGAAAAGAAAGGAAAGGGGTAAAAATGACAAACTCCTGCCACTCTTTGTTCCTGGGAGTGCCACGCTCCCCTTCAGGGCTTGGTAAGTCTTATTTCCCCTGCTATGGTTCCCATACCTGTCAGCCTCAATAGCCTTCACAGTGCCTGCACAGAGACAAATGGGCTGACCTGGCCGGCCTCTCTGACCCAGGGCCAACAGGAAGATCACATCTGGTTATTAATATCAGAGCATCCTCATATGGCAGCCCCCCCACCCATCTCATAAGATAGAAAGAAAAGAAAACAGCAAAACAGGAAAGAACCAAGCAGAGAGGGGTGTCTGGGGCACCACACTTTATCACAGTGCTTTAAGTTGTCCGTCAGCAAACGTTAGTCCTGTGGGGCCGGTGTGGAGATGACCATCTGCTTATGAGCGGGGAGGGCATGATGGGAGAAATACCTATTAATATCTATGAGGATTAATGACAGCAGGGCCTAGCTGAAGCCTAGGCTTTGTGTTTGCACCCACACTCGTCTGTCTGTATGCTTTAATTATACCCCCTCCCCCTCGTGCCCTCCCCTGAAAGATTCCCATTGTAATCCGCGTGCAGGTGAAAGACGAGAGCGTCTGAATAATCTGGCCCCTCTGTCGGGTCAGAGCGGGAGGCTGAGAGAGTGCTGACATACTTTTATGCCTGCAGAGAGTAAGTGGATAAACGGACGCGTTTGTGAGCCTGTGGTTTTGTTTGCATTCGAAAAGTAAAGCGAGGGCTTGCATAAGGCCGTTTGGACCTGTGCAAAGTCCTCTGGTACTGTGGGGAACTAGCTTTTATTGACAACAGCTGAGACTGGGCCATGTCCGCTTTTCTTTATTGGCCATTCTCTCTCAACTCCTCCCAGGTTTGGATGCTTTCTATGGGGTAAAGTGTCTAAGTTTGCAGAGAATAAATGCAACAAACATGGTTAAACAAATCAAATTTGAAGTATGTTTTAACTGCTGTTTGTAATCAAATAAAAGTCATAAGGGCCCAATGCTATTTTGCTAATGCTATTGACTTTAATTTTAATTATATGGACAAAAAATATTTTCTGTGGTCTGCAGAAGAAAGTCAGTTGGAATGACTATGAATGAAATAAATTTTTTAGTGCTCACGTTGGAGACTCTGGTTTGAATCCAGCCTGTATTTATTAAGAAACTGTAGAAAGAAGCCCCAAAATAAAATACAATGTGTGCTATAGGATAACGCCAATGATGATGATGCTATATGAAGGCTCATTGCAAAATAGATCCTCCTCGTTCTTCTATAGCACAATGGCTTTTTATGCAAATACCCTCAAACTCAATCTCCTGTCCATTTTACCATCAGATCGGGGGAAATGACAGACAATAATTTGAGCTGCATATATATGGGGCATTTGATTTTCAAATGAGAAGGAGTGAGGCTGACCTTCAGTAATGAATGTGCTGTAATATAATGTGCCCATCAACCGGCAGCCATCTTGGTATAGAAAGATAGAGCAAAAGAGTGAGAGAAAAAAAAAAAGGGAAATGAGGAGGAAATACTGACCTTCTGGATGAGAATAAAAGGGGAAAAACATAAAAAATCTTTTGATAAATCTGAAATTCCAGTCTCCTCACTTTCGCATTCTCTCCTCCTCCCTCTTTTCTCTGCTCCCCTCTTTTAATTTCCCCTCTCATTTCCCTGCCCCGACCAATGGTGTTGCCATCCGTATCATGGATAATGAGATGGGCTATCTGCCTGTCCCTGGGGACAAGGCCACGGAAAGCCAGTCGCTGTGGCTCCATCTCCCTGCCTGCCTCCGCCAGAGAGAGGAGCATTATGTGTGCTACGGCCCCTGTGGCTCAAAACGAGGAGAAAGGAGACAAGGAAGAAGAAAAAAAGGAGGAAAATACAAATATGGAAATGGAGCCTTGCACTCCAGACAGACAGAAAATTCTGCTTGACTGATGACGGATGCTCTGGGAGGGGGGTGGCTGCTGTAATTAAGCAGTTCATAGCTCCTGACGCGCAACTGGGGGATACATGCTGGACATCCTTATGTGCTGCACACAAGCCTCCAGAGAGCGGAAGTACAGAGAAAGAAGGGAATAGACAAACAGAGGGGGAGGAAAAATGAGAGGCAGAGTGGGAGATAGAAGAGAAGAGCACAGCGAGGACCACCTGGTGAACAGGTGTGGGTCGTATCTGCCTTTCCCCCCGCTTCCAACACATTGACCATGAACATTCTTGACTTCAAATGACCCAAGTGCCCAGCGCAAATCGGCTCTTTGGAGCAACACACATTTCTCACCGTTTCTTAATCAAGCGTTACGCAGCCTTTGAATGGCCTTGACAGATTTACACTCGACTACATCTGCGTTTATTTGAGTGCTTATTAACGATAATTGTATAACGACAATATATCATTTCTGTAGGCTAAAGCCAAACACTAAGAGGTCAAGAATGTGTATTGTATTTATTTTAATAGCCGAATTACTTCATAATAGTGAATAAAATCCAAGGCTGTTTTAGGTGTGGGCTTGGGAGCTTTAAAACCACCTATGAGAAGCCGTAGCCTTTCACAGAAAAGAAACATTGCACTGCTAATGTAATTTAGCTCTTTTTTAATGTCTGGAAAATCTGAACTCCTCTACCAAAAAAAAAAAAAAAAAAAAAAAATTAGGTACAAAGCTGCAATAAAAATACTGAATATGCTTTTTGTTTGTCCTCAATCATTTTTGGGCCATAATGATACTTTGTGTTCTGGGGCTCATATGGAAAGGTCATCAATACTTTGTTCTTTAGTGCGCTACCCTTTCACCTTTGAACATAAAAGACGAGGTGTTTTTCTAGTCAAATAAAGAAACCTCTTTTTCTTTTTTCCCAACATTTACTACCAAATATACATGAGCGAAACGGTCCGGTTTCTGCCAAAAGCATTAGAAGCCGCATCTGTAGAACAGATTTCCCTCTCTCTGGGTAAAGGTGGGGGCGCAAGGAGATGAGAGAGCCAGAGCGAACCCCCTCACCCCCTCTGTGTCAAATGGACACCCTTCTCTCTCCATCAAAATTCAGCCCCCATCACCTGTTCTAACACTTCTTAAAATGTGAGCCAATAAAACTCAAATGGGTAGGCGTCCAATTGAGTGCTGTTTTTTTTTTTTTTTTTTTTTACCTCAGCAAGTACTTTAACTTTTAATAAAAACTATTAAAACTACAGATTTCATTAGATTATTTCTCTCTCTGTTAGATTACATCACTCGTTTCCAAGCTTCAAAAGAAAAAAACACAACTGTTGTGCTGGTTTAGGATTAAACCCAAAAGATGGAGACCATTTTACTCCTACATGCTCTGCATGTGCTGTTCTAGAAAAGAATGTGTAAGTGTAAAAGATGCATGATTTTTTAGTTCCTAAAAAAAAATCAGGTAAACTCTAATTAAACATTTCAGAATGAACGCAAACAATCATGTCAATAACCAGGCAATGACCCAACTACACATGCACGTGAAGAAACAAATCTAGTGCGAGACTTACTAAGATCATAGCTAAGCTATGCCTTTCTCTTCTTCTAATCTCCAATCTATTTGTCTTTCGATGTGATCCGAAATGCTCTCTGTTGCCATGGAGCCTTTTTATTTGCTTAGAGAATTAGCCAAGCCCCCTGACCCCCCACCCCTTTCTAAACTGCTAAGGATTTCAAAACATTCCCATGGACTGTGTCTTTAATGCCAGGCCTCCAAATACCACATGCGATTCTTTCAGCCCCTTTATTTGCCTCATGCTGACTTCACCCATTGGAGGATTTGCCCTTTGTTGTTTAGTTACTTGCTCTGTATTTCTAACACTGTCTGAACACATTAATAACACGAAGCAGCTAAAAGTCTAATTTCTGTATAAAAAAAGAAAAGTAAAACCGGACCATTTGTTATTCTCCTTTTTGAGCATTTGGTCCTGACCTAAATCTTTTTCAGGAGGTTCAACAGTGTGAAAGTGACAGTAGTTGTACTTTCCTCTTAAAAAGCCCTTTTTGAATGACCATAGGCGTAATTGGGTCAAAGTAATGAATTGTTCGCATTATTGCTATCATCACAAGGCTGCCAATTTCTTATGTAGTCTAGCCATTGTCAGCTGCTAAATTCACTTTTCTAAATATACAGCCCAGTCCGGCTTACGAGCACACAAGTCAAAAGTGACTAATGCTGGTCAATAGATCCTCATTAAGTTAATACAGTTTATCCAGAGAAGTCCACTAATGTGTCTGGGATGTGATGCTGGTCTATGATTTCAGGATGTTAGTATTATTGTTTCAGGCAATCACACAAGTCCAGTAAGTCAACACCCAAATGCACTTAAGAACAGGATGAGGCTGCAGTGGCCTTTGTTCAACCCCCATCGCTGTGGATCAGTTATCTGTCTTAGGCCTGGAGCACAGCAGTAAAACATGACCCGCAAATCAAAAAGAGAAGGTACATTGAAACGTGATTTGTACATGTTAAAAAACTGGTATAAAGCAGGGTGATCTAAAAATAATCATGACATTTTCCCTTTCTTATGCATGCATGTGGACGAACAGACACGGTCACACATTCAAAATCCGTCAGCTGTTCACATGTTTGTTGTTGTTCACCAGCTGATGGGGCAGCTTTCCACAGAGGTGAAAATTTAGTGAAGTGCTATAACAGCAGCCAACTGTTAAACATATTGATATTTCTGGCATAAATTCAATTAGGTTTGATTTCTGAAAGGCATCATGTAAACAGGCTGACTGGCGTATTCCTGTCTTTACAGGAAAGAGAGCAGAGGAAACTGGGAAAAGGGCGAGCATGGAAGGCCAAATCAAATTTACAGCTGGACTAATGACATTTGACATCATAAAAAAAAAAAAAGTGCTACAAAACAAATGTTCACCGTTTGTGCTCTTTTGACCATGACCACTGAATTAACGGTCCGCCGTCAATCGCAGTGACAAAATATGTGTAATGCAATACAAAATACAAAATATGTGTAATGCAATACAAGTTAAATAAAACAAAGTAAATATTAACCTACAGAGAACATCCAGAACTAGGACAGTGGGTCATGACACAGTTCAACACAAAGTAAACATAACTGACCTTGTAGACCTTCAGCGCCGCTTCGTGCCTCTGGTTGGTTGCATGCAGTCTTAGCTTCTCCACACTGTTGCTGTAGTAGTCACAGGCATTGCACTTCAGGTGCACAGGGTTGCCGATGGCAATGCACTTGAGACGCCACTGGTTGGCTTTGCCACCTTCCTTGATGTGGGCCACCAGCTGATACTTCTGCATGTGCTTGTCAGTCTTGCAGTGGAGCTGGAAATTGGCCTTGAGCTGCGTGTTGTAGTTGCACAGCTTGCACTGGTAGACGTCTCCCATCACGGCTCTCCACTCCTCTTCCGGAAGCGATCTCTCTGCCGCCACGTGCCCACTGAGGGCCTCCAGGCTGTCAGAGCTGTATTTGTTGCACACCGCGCACTGGAAGAGTTTCAGCAGCGGGTCGTTGATGCAAGGTGACAGCTCCCCAGCAGAGAGGACGGACAGGTCATCACCCATTAGCTGACCACTCACAAGACGCAGCTCCGCAGGCAGCTCATTATTTACTGCAGGCAGAGAGAGAGAGAGAGAGAGAGAGTGAGAGAGGGAGAGGGAGAGAGAGAGAGAGAGAGAGAGAGCGAGTGAGAGAGAGAGGGAGAGAAGGAGAGAGAGGGAGAAGGGAAGAGGTGGGGCCCAGTCATTGGGAGGAGAAAAAGAGAAAAGGTTTTTTTTTTATTAAATGAAATATAAAAAAGAGCTGAGACACTGGTGTAGGGCACCCATACAAAAGGATTTGATAAAATAAAGCCCCAGTAAGGAGTATGGCTTTTATAAAGCCTTAACTATAAAAAGCTATAATAGGATTGAATCAGGATCAATTACAATCATCCCTTTCAAGTTCTAAACTCCCTCATCAGATAGCTTTAATTACTCCTACCAGGCATTCCTGAGTTTGTACTCAGCCACGTTTCTCTCTCTCTCTCTCTCTTTAAAGGCATCAAACTGATCGATATAAAACAAGCCTGCCTCAATAGTAGTCCTAAAAATTAAAATAATAAAAAACAGATCAGCTTACATCTAATTGTAATTTAGTCCTTTGATCTCTGCACTTTTAGAAGCAAACTGGATCATTTTCCTTACCCTCAACCCCCCTGGAAAAAAGCTTTGAAATTAATAATTACACAAGATCAAGACAAGGTACAAATATAGCATTTTGTCAGACAGAGTTTCTGAGTTGCTAGATAAAAGACAATGTATTCTGTGAAAACAACATTTCTTGACGGGCTAATGTATATGTGTCAGTCTATACTAAGTATGGAGGTAAAAATCCATGAGATAAATGCACAAGGGTATCAGCTTTCAGAAAAAGATTCAGAAATGCTGTGTTTGGTCTTGATCGACAAAGTGAAAGAACAAAAACTGCTACTGCTAAAAAATCTAGAGTTGCTAGTGTTGAATGCAATCTTCCCTACAGTCCATGTTAAGATGAGGTTTTTCTGGGTGGAGCGAAGGACTAAGCTTAGAAAATGAAGAAACAGATTCTCACATAGCAGCTCAAATCACAGAACAGATTGAGAGCAGGATACAATAATGACAGGAGTAATAAGACCAGAGTCAGTGAAGGAAAGAGAGAACAAAAGAAAGTGAGTGACAAGCATATCCAAGGGAAAACTACTTACCGTGACCAGGAGCCAGAGCTGCGGCAGTGTTAGGGTCAAGCTGGAAGGGGTTGATCATCATCTGTGGGTCTGAAGGGTTATCCAGTTTCATCCCAGTGAGGCCGATGTTCTGGGCCAGGTAGTACTGGTAGAGCTCTGCCTCGGCCGGCGCCAAGCCTAGATGCAGGTTGTGCTGGATCTGCTTCATGTTCTGCTGAAGAAGCATCATGTTGTGCATGTGTTTCTCACTTGTCATATGAATGCGCAAGTTGCGAGCCACATTGGTCTCGTAGTCGCAGACCTCACATCGCCACGTGGGCTTCTGTTTGGGCTTGGAGGGCGAGGGCGTACCACATCCACTCAGGCTGGCGTTTGACACAGGAGCAGTGTGGTTGTAGATGGCTTCAGTTCCTCCGTTCTGCAGCGTCTGCACATTGTTGAGGTGCTTGTCTGACTGCATGTGTATGCTAAGGTTGCCTTTGGTGGTTGTGGAGTAGTTGCACACCTCGCAGCGGAAAGGTTTGTAGCCACAGGTATAGCTCTCGCCCCGGGCTAGTCGAGGGTGAGGCTGGCCCGTGCGGCAATAGACGCAAGAGCCTCCAGACTCTGGGTGCTTCTCCTTCATGTGAGCATCCAGGGTCTGCTGGTATTTGTAGTGCCAATTGCATTTGGGGCATTTCAGCGTCTTGCAAGAGTTCCGTGAGTGCATCATGGTCATGTGACCACCAAGTGAACGGGAGGAACCTAAGACAGTGTCGCACTTGGGGCATTCAATTCCACTTCCAGGAGAGCCCTCTCCTGGGCCAGGGGTGCCAGGGGTGCTGGGCGTGGCAGCATGCTGGTGCAGTGGGCCTGGGCTCTCGTCATCTCGTCGCATCAGGTCAAGAGGAAGAGATGGTGGACTGCCATCCCTGCCGCTGTTGGAGTCGCAGCCGTCTTTGCTGCCTCCACTCGTAGAGTCATTGCTGTAGTCCAAGCTGGCAGCAGCTTGCTTTGTCTTCTCTAGGTCATTGGCAACAGTCACAGAGGAAGTAGTACCCCTTTCACTAAATTTTAGCACACTGGACGAAAAAGGAGAAATGCTTTGGTTTAAGAGAGGGAAATCTTTGCTACTGGTACTATCCCCAAGTTCACAAACACCATCGTCATCAAGCTCGTTCGAATACATGTCTTCATCCTCCTCAGCATCAGCCACATCTCTGGGCTCGCTTTTGATGGGGAGCTCACCATTCGCATGCAAAGTGCTAACGTCCTTCTGCCGTTCAAAGTTGCTCTCCTGATCCCTGCACCCAGCCCCTGGTGACGAGCGCTGGAGAGACGCGGAGCCGACGGGGGACTTGAGCGCCGAGGTGGCCGCAACCCCGAGGTTCAGTTCAGCCTTTGGCATCTGGGCACTCCTGGGCGACTGGTCTGCAGAAGATGCCAAACTGGCACTTCCTTTCAGGAAGGCGAAACCAGCCTGCAGGGAATCACCATTTTCCATGTGAAAGGTGTTCCACAGGCTACGAATGCCTGGATCAGGGCCCATGAAGTTTGCAGTAGAAAAATGTGGTAACACAGAATTGTTTTTTTTTGGTTCCAGAAAGCTTATAAGAGGTTCTTTGTCTTTACCAATGCCCTGTATGATGGCAGAGACATATTTATTACTAAGGAGCTTCTGCTCCTGCTCATTGAGGGTCATCCGATGATCATGCACAGCATGGGTTACAAATGACCTACTATAACCAAAAGACAACTTGCACAAGAAACACATCAGAATAGGTTTCCTTTTCCCATCACTAATGCAACCATCAAATTTAGACAAGTCCACATTGTTTGGAACATCTTTGGACACACAGGAGTTTTTGGCTGCACCATCAATGGTAAGATAGTCTTTATCACTCTTGTGTCGGAGATCGTAGACACGGAAACTGTGCAACACAGGACCATCTCCTGCTAATGCTGAGGTATTTGGGAAAGCCTGATCGGCCGTAAATGGTTTCCCGAGGGATGAAGCGATGTGAAAGGTATTGATCACTTGTGGATAAAAGGACATGGGGGCTGTGGCCGACTGCTCAGTCTTGTCCCCGGCAGCAGTTTGAGAGTTTGAAAACTGTGCTGGGGAGTAGAGGCTTTTGACCCCTGACTGGGCATTCTGGCCACCTTCTTTGGAGTCCTCAAGAATAAAAGCTGAGCCATCTGGCTGGTAAACTATCTCTCCTGTCAGGTTCTCTACATCGCTGTCCTCAAGGTCACTGACCTCACTCTCGTTCTCGTCCTTCAGAAGGGGAAGGCGAGCGTTCGGGCAGTGGTGCTCCATGTATTTTTGTAAACTCGAGAAGGAAGTGGCACATTCGTTGCAGGGGATGTCTTTAGTGGCCGCACCTATCGCATTCTCCGCGTTCAGTCCTGATGCGGTCTCTCGACGGCTCTCCTCCGTCCTCAGGTTGTCATCCGCAGGGCTGTTTTCCTTGTCAGGCTCCATCCCAGGGACTTTCTCTGGCACCTCATTATCAAGATGTGTCGTCTCACGTAGCTTTGATATCTGCTGCCCATTTTCCTGCCTTGAGAGAGAAGGGGAGTCACAAGTTTCCATGGTAATCGCTACATGGGGATCTCATTTCATCCAGCCTGTCAGGGACCTGCATAAATAAAAAAACAAAAGAGCAAAGACATATTAGAACGTGTATAATGATGGCATACCTGATCTTCAGCATGTGCTGTCCTTGATAATACAGAAAGCATTCCTGCTCTGCAATTACTCGTGAATTAGCTCAAAAATGAGCAGTGGGGATCTATCTAGAAAAAAGCTGTATGGTTTTTAAATGCACAGATACACTCCATCGATTTTAGCTGAAGTTAGCAAGAGATTTCAATAGTTAAAAAAGGTTTAAGTATGAGACTTTCAATAACCAGTGCAGCACTCCCCTTAAAATAAGTCCACTTCCACACAAATGTTTCTGTGAGCCCCTTTATCACTGCAACATAATTACAATAAGCAAAGAAAAGGGGGATGAACCACCACATTCATATCATGACCACTTTGGCAGAGAGAGGCGGTATCTCTTTGGTTTCTATGTTATTCAGTAAATCAGCTTACTCCAAATCTTCCCTCTGAGAGATCCCCCAGCAGGTATCTAACAAGCCCTGAGTAAGCAGCCATCCAAATTCTTACCCACGCTTTTGCCTCTCCGACAATCACCCCAAACTCAAATTAATATTTAGCACACCCAGGCCAGTCACCCCGGGAGGGCCATCTCGCAATTTCTTTTCATATTTTTTTTGTTTTTCATTTTTCATCCTTGGCAGCTCACAAAAACCCAAGCACATAAAGCACACCATTTGAAATACCATTGTGATGTTATCTATCCTGGATGGCTGCCCATCTCCCAACTGTCACTGCCCAATCAGGGTCTCTCCTGGCTTTCACAAATCATACATGCACCTTGCTGATGAAAACCCTTCAATCATATTTCTTGGACCACAGACAATTTATTCTCAAGGCTGGCAATGCAGATTCAAAGACTGGGACTTGGTACATAAGTTTGGACACTGAATAGATTTGGATTCAAAGTGTTTGTGCCTATCATGCCAAGGCTCGGCGAATGAGGCCCGGAGAGTGAAGAGAAACCCAGCTGCTCCAAATTATTAGGGTGATATCAGTGTGTGCAGAAGAGGTAGAGATTTGTGGTGAAGGCCAACAATGACAGGCTTGCAACTGCTGTGCTTTCAATGAAAATTAAATACAGTCAAGACAGTCTCAGAATTTTAAAACGGCAGCTCTGTCTGCTGCTGTGCCAGGCTTTATTTTCTAATTATTCTCAAAAATATAGGAAATCTGATAATAGCTTATTGAACACGATGCAATTTGGAAAAGCACTTTTTTTTTTCAAATGGGAATGAGGTTGAAAGATGATGCAAAATTAAACAACCATTACAGCCATGACCTCTCCACCTAGCTGTGTGCAAATCACTTTTTTTTGTGGATATCTATTTTGATACAAAGCAATTTGGTGATTCATTTATAATATGCCTTGGCTAAATACATTGAGGATATAATATGAATATTACACAAATATTTTTACTATTCAAATCAAGTATAATCTCATCAGCTAACACTGATGAGCAAAACATACAGAAATAAAAAATAATGCAGATAAGCTATTGCATTATTGAAATTAAAATTAAACTGTATAATAAACAAGATGGTGGGGGTGATCTGCACATGAAAACACAATGTGAAAATAAAGACCTGAGATTGCTCCCAAATGCCCTGAGAGCAAAACAACGCAGCAATTAGTGCAAAATTAGCACCTATTAAAATTAGCTTCACACAAGAAAAGAAAAAGGTGTGTCTATGTATGTGTGCAGTGGCGAAGTGGGGCGGGGGGTCATTTATGTAAGCCGAGAGGAATACGTCTCCAAAAACACACGTTTGGCAGGGAAGCGAGGGCTAGATTACAATGTTCTCCTGTGATAATTTCTGCATCTCCCGGTGTAAGATCACAGAGCCAGCAGCTGTGCCTCCAGGGCCTGTGGGCGCTGGGTGAGTGTGTGAGCCGCACACAACATTCCAGCGACGTTAACACAAAACCCACTGCACATCATAAAACAAGCAACCTTCACAAAACACACACTCTCCCTCATGTGTCTACCTTGTCAGCGGCTGCCTGTGATTTGTTTCTGTTTGAATTCAGCCTTTAAAAGGTATCAAATACAATAAGGAAGCTGTAATTACACACCTGGTTTCTTCATTCTCTTTTTTCTTTCTTTCAGGTGGCAGAAAAACAGAATTTATGCAGAGATTTTGTGTGCAACTATGCGTGTTTGTTGCTTTTCCTTCCAATCCTTAACACACAACATCGCTTAATGCGGGTCCGGACATAAAACGCGCAGTTTGAGATGAATTATGCATATCTTGACACTTGAAGTGCTGAGAGAGATGCATCCTCTGGATTTGCCTGTGTCTCTACATTTTTGGCTATGCATGTGAATCATTACATGGCTATGAATTATAAAGCAAGGCACAAAAGAGCTAAACAGCTCAGAGCTGTGCTTGTTTTGATACAAGGCAAGTATCCGGGGATGCTGAGAGCACCTCTCGCTTTCATATTGATATTTTGCATCAGAAGACATTTCATTGACAATCAGCCTGGTAACTTAAGTGTGCCCATCAATTTGTTCTCACAGTAAGTAAGTAAATAAATAAATAAATCACTGCTACAACAAGTCACTGAATATTATCCAGACATTCTCAAGTGCTCAATATGCCTGACAAGAACAACTTTAAAAGAATCACATGCAGGCATCTTTCTTCAAAAGAAAAGAAAAGAGAATCTCAATAGTTTACATACTCTCTTTTCCATCCAAAAGACAGAAAGTAGTCTTAAGTATGCACTTTGCTATTAAAAAGGGGCTCTATGTTCTTTTTGACTGCTTTTTCCCCCTCTGTTAACACCTTTTTCTATACACCGTTCTACAATTCCTCCAACGTGTTGTAACTTAACTGTGAAACAGATTTTCTCTCTTCTTGCTTTCCCTCCTTCTATTCGGTCTAAAAAGCAAAGGCTACAAAAAGAAAAAAAAACAAATACTAAGCTCTTTTTCTTGGAACCAAAAGAGCGCTCTCTCAAAACAATAAGGACAGATCTCATTGCATGGAAATGGCTCCCGTTCCCATTAGAAGAAAAAGATGGCAAACAGTGTTTCTACCTCTGTTTTTTTAATTAAGACTGTCTCAGCTTCTCTCTCGGTGCTCTGTGGAGACGCTGCCTGTGAAGTGATTAAAAAGAATGTGATCTGATCAAGAGACAGGAATAATGGAGTAGGAATGCTAGGTTTACCCTTGTGCTAAGACTCCCCTGATCCAACCACCCGCCTCCCTAAGAAAAAGGATTTCACTCACCCTTTCTTCCCTAAATAGTTTTTCAGGTCGTCCTTTTTTTTTTCTTTTTTTTTTTTGGAGTCGAAGGCAAACGTTAAACGTTAGTGTGCACATGCGTGGAACTGCAGTACGAGTGTGAAAGACAAAACAGGAAAAATAGGTAAAACGCCTTCGAATTATATCCGATTTAAGAAAGGTCACCCCAGCCTCTGCTGGGGTTTTTCTCAACACTAAATCCTCTATCAAAATGTCATAGTGAGTTAGGGAAAGACAAAGGAGAGTCACAGCATGCAAACTGCACATATATCTAATCCTAACAAAGCCATGAATGGGCCTTCACAAGTCTAATTATACTTGTTTATTTGTTGCCATGCAGAAAGAACTGATGAAAAATCCATCAAAGTGGTATTATCCAAACATCAAGAGCTTCTCTAGCCTCCAAGGACACCGGGAGGCTTAATTCTTTCTTGTTTAAGTCCAAAAAAAGAGAGAGAAAGAATTGCAAAGGGGAGAGGAGCGAGGGGGGGAAAACGGTTTTGCATGACCCTTTTTTCACAAAGGCTTTTCCCGACCCTGTCGATGCCCAGAGGTGTAACAGTAGAAGCAGGATATCTCCCCAGTGCCATAACCACATTTAAGGGCCTCATTTTCAATACACAACATATCATTACTGTCGGGTGTGGCAAATCCACATCAGCAAAAAGACGTCTATTTAGCTGTTGTACAAATTACCTTTTTGTGGCTGGCGTTTAACAAAGGAGTCAAACAATTCGAAGCACAAAACAAAAAGTTTTTAGTATGAAAATAATATTATATTAAAAACAGCATTACATGACTTGAGTTTTACATTCGAAATGACTTCAATAAGACGCTTTAAACGAGGGGAACAAAAAAGACTGCCTGGGTTTATACGACTCCCTCGCCCATTCGAAAACTTTTAACAGGAGAGGCCAGTATCAAAGGGAAACATAATCTACATAGCTAATGTCTTTTCTCAATTCAAAGCAGAGAAGGCTGCAATTTCTCCTCGCTGGCAATCTGGAAACACTCTGGAGTTAATTACGCCTGATTCGAAATGAACCGCACAAACAAAGGCCAGTCTATGTCCAGACTATTATACTGCATTAACCGGCTTTAAGCTTCCTGCGGATCATTCCGAAGCTCTTCCATTACCCTCCCCTACCGTCCCAACACGGAGAGAAAATGCCTGCACACCCTGGATTAATGAAAAGGAGCGTAAAAAGAATGTGTGACGACCTCTCCCGACACAGTGCAAACTTTCGGTCCAAGTCACAGAAAAAAGGGGAGAAGGTAATTAAGTTTGAAAGAAAAGGTCCTCACGACAAACAATGAGGCTGTGTCTCCGGAGGAGCGCAGGGGGGTGAAAAAAATCATTAACATTCTTTTTCAACTGAGAAAAAGAGAAGGAGGGGAAAGGGGAACGTATGCTGGCAGGTTCCCCACTAGTCTTCCTCTTTAGCCTTTTTTTCACCCCACATCTGGTTTCACATCTTCTCTGGTGCCCGTGTCCACGTGACGGCAGATCATCCCTTTAACCCCACCTCTTTCTCTCTTGCTTCAGCTTTGCAAAGTTAACTTCGACAGTTAACTTAGAGAGCGTCGCAGAGTCAACCACGCACGTTTGCCCACCTGAGACCCATCAGGCATATTTGCCGTGTGTGTTTTGCTAAGAGAAATAAGCCAGATGCAAATCAGTGCGTTGCCCCTGGTGAGTCTTATGGCTTAATTAGTAAAGCAGATATGCTGTTTCCTCTTTATAGTAATGACACACAAACAAATACAAACATGCACTGGCACTGGCACAGAATATGACTAAACACACACCGACTCACTAGAAACGCACATTTCTCAAAGGAGGCACTGACTAAAATTAGAGTTGTTTTCTCTGATTCACTGGCTTGATGTGAATTCATCTCGTGATCTTTCTGCTGTCCGCGCAAGCACGAGTGATGAATATGTTTGCTTTCTGCTTTCGCAGGAGGGGGAAAAAAGTTCAGCGCTTTATCCCTTTGTGTGTGTGTTGTGTGTGAGTGTTTTTCCCCCCATTCTCGACAAGAAAAGCAGAGAATCTAATTGTAGCTTTGTCAGTCCATGTTCAGTAATCACCCTCTTTGTCTAGTTTTTGCCGAGCAGGATTAGAGTTAAAATGATGACTGACTAATCCCTTGATTTCCCTGTGCTAAATAAATATTAATCTACTGGTCAAACATGTTCTTGTGGAGTACAATACATACAATATGAAAGCGCTTACCAGTTACATAAATCGCAGTTTTACGCACATCTGTTTGAAAGCACTGCCCCCTTCCAATACATACAAATAAAGCAGAATTTAAAAAAAAAAAAAAAAAAAAAAACGGCAATCCGACAATCGAAGTTGGCGGAATGAGTGACGCTCACGTAATCGTGCTTCAAACAAACCAAACACATGTTTTGCTTTTGCAAACATGGCTTATATTGTAAAGACGAAGGTGAGGACCAAACACACACACAGACCACATATTTCACCTCCAAAAAAACACATAGGAGGGGGCAAATTCACAGTTTAACAAGCCATCTAAAAATATACCCCGTTAAGCCTGTCAAACAGGTGTTATATTTCTACGGTCGTCCTCTGTTAACTAACTTTAACCCGATGAATGTTTTGACACGCTACCGCATGGGCTGGGAGCAGTAAGCAGACGGCATTTGGAGCGAGAGGCCATTTTTCGTTCGCAGATTTTGACCTTTCTGCGCTGTCATTTTCCCTGAGAAACAATAAAAGTTTAAAGTTCAAGCTGCTCAGTAAAGACGGAGCATCCAGCCTGCCGGTCCTGTAATTATCTAGTATTATAAACATAATCACAGGCCAGGTATCCCTGCATGCATTCCAGTGCCGCTAGCTATGTGCTAACCCGAGCATTCTTCATGCAGGAATTTCACAAAACATGTCAAACAATCTATTAAAGCATGAATTACTGCTAACTAAGTTCTCCCATACAGGCCTTAATGCCTTTATATGGCAGCAAGAGAGATTGTGCTCCAGATCTCTCTAATTTCTGGAGCCAGAGAATTACTAATTAACTTAAGGTTCGGGCCTATATTTAATTAGAGAGCTCTCCAAATGAACTTTAGACCAAAGGCATTTGCTTTTTAAACAAACTCTGTTCTGACAGCTGTTGCGAGTTTACCCTCGTATGCCCACAAAAAAAACATTTATTTTCAGAGCCATCATGGGGTCATTATTTCTTTAAGAAGGAACCAGAGTATTCTGCTTGAAAAGTGTACACTTTAATTGGATTTCACTCCAAACAAACAACTGTCAGATGTAATTAGAATGAGTTGAAATTAGGGCCACAATATTCCATTATCAAATAAACGGAATGTCACGCAAACTACCGATTTAATTTTCAAAGTTAATTTCGACGAATCTGGCAGTCACGTCGCTCCGTCTGCTTCCTACAATCACCAGACAAAATGACGCACGTATAGTAAAATGATTAATCCGTTTTTTTGACTCATTAAAAAAATCATTAATTTAATGGCATGGTATAAGAGAGACAAAAATTGTTTCTTTCTCAGATGAAAAGGGCAAAAGACCGAAAAAATATCCGTGAGCAGTGTTAATGAAGAGAAACATTAAAAGAGTCTGCGGTTATTGCCACTTATGCCATTTGAAATATGGGCCGCTTTGGCCCAGCTGTAACATTATCAGTGCGCTGCAGTGGGGAAGGCCACATTGTGTTATGCTTTTCAGATCGCTAAGGCCTCAACAAGACACTGGGGGTATTTTAAGGTCAATGACAACCTAGAAGAGAAAACAAGCTCTGGATCAGCATAACCGCCAACTAATTAAAGCAAAGAAAACACATTATACCTACAGCTCTGAATGGTAATAGTCAGGGGGAAGAATGATTTGTTTTGCTATCAAATGCCATGCAGTAATAAGCATAAAGCTGCGGTGAGGGAGTGTTTTGAAATGCAAAGCCCAGATGCGAGCGCATGAAATGGCACATATACATTTGTTTCAACAAATCTCACAGACTCGCGGGCATTAAATGGAAAATAATCTGTGCTTTCTCAAATATTCTTCTAGCCCCATCCATCCTCAGATTTAATAGCCCTCCAGTCCGCCATTCGTATGCATCGCTTGATCTTCGCAAAGGCCTCTGATTTGATTTTATATGAAACACCCCAAAGGACCTCAATTTTCCTTAATGCTTTTTTCATACACTTTCCATAGGTCTTTTTTATTACACTTTCTTTGATTGTCCATAACTTAAATGGTTATGGGCATGGCAAGCCGGTCACCCTTTTGTCTCCGTATAAAACTAAAAGAAATCTTCCAAAAAAAAAAAAAACGGAGACAAGGTGAGGCAGAAAATCGTTGTTTCTTCAAAAGCCCAAAATACAGATGACACCATTATCTTTTTTCTCTCGGCTCAATGTAATACTTTGTTCTTTTCATTTCATGACCACGGTTCTCTAACGTGAGCTCCGCGAACCGCACATTTAATCTCGTTCCGTTGCTACACGCCATTAAAACTAAAAAGACGATGACCCATGAGCGCCCACACAAAACCAGCCTTCAGTCTGTGCCACTCATCTGCACTGATGGAAAGTCTAACCCCCTTTAAAGCAAATAATTAAAGATGATTCCAGCGCACATGCCAGACCAGAGCGAGACAGGATATGAGAAGTCTAGCATTAACCAAATTCTTCTCCGGGGACTTCTCCTGCTCAGCCTCTGGACAAACGCAAACAGTGGGCCAGTGTCATGTCTGTAAAACTGTTCTTTTTCTACATAAATTCCCATAATCGATTGTTGTTCAAATTAACGATCCATTAATCATTAACCTTAACCTCTTATATCCGAAGAAAGGGGTGCTACCAAGTTATTGCGTTACTTAACCACTTGCATAACCAACACAAAATAGGTGTCGTTTTATAGCTTAGAAGCTTAGCTTTACAGTGAATATAGTGAATATGACTATCACTTACCAAAGGCTTTTACATTTGCTGACATATTAGAAGTGCTCCTTTTCATAGCATGAAAAAAATCAAAAATCATTGTACATAACAGATAGACTCATATAGTGATAGTGTCATATATCATTGAAAAGGCCTCAACTAGCAGAACAGAACAAGCATATTTGTTGTTAGAGATCCAACTACACCAAGAATTTGAACGAAAATTGATTGATTTTAACTTTGCAATACATTAGTAAACCTTAGAAGATCTTGTATCTTTATTTAGAGCAGGTGGTATCGAGCGATCCCAAACACAACATAAAACAATGGGTAGATCACGCAGTGACATGACATGCTGCTTGGCTAAAGCTACAGGACTTCCGGATCCGATCGCATCACGATCATGACGCAATGTTTTCAAATGTAATTTGAAAGTTCAACCAATGGAAACTGGATCTCGGGTGTGGTGGGTGGGTATAGTGGGTAAGGACGAAGTGTAGAAACCAATCGGACACTGTTTTACTGCTGGAGCACGCTTGGACTGGTTTGATCGCTTAGATTGACCGGTCTAAAACAGCGCTGGAAGATCACTCATCCACCAGGATCGTATTACTTGTTTTATTGTGGCGTTTACACAAGTAAGTAGTTCTTATAAAATAACTTGTGTGGAAGGTTTTTTGGACCCTAGTTATGTGTCAAAATAAAAGGCTATCCTACATAATCCATTACGTGGCTCAAAGACAATAATTCATTTGGAATACGTAACTACGACATGCTCGCTTCATTTTTCCTTGCGTGTTCACTGCACATGTTTTGCACTTGAGCCGCATACACCTCAAAACTACGCACTCCAATGATGACCTCGCTTAATCGACCATCAATAAGTTTTATCGATTAAATTATTTTCAACAATTTATCGATTAATCGTTAGCACCCTTAATACAAACACACATAGATGGAACAGCTGTGTTAATATCCTCATCAGAGGGCCAGATGAACTAAGCAGCATGAATATTCATGAGGGCAGGCTCTCATTTATCTGTTTACATAAGGCACTACCGGTCATACATATTCAATTATGGTCTCATCCCTCTCTTGACGACTAATAATGGGCTTGTTATCCAGCTGAGATCGGCAACGAGGGTGCATATGATTTTTGAGTGTACATCTGTCTAAATGCAGCTCACATAAAGTTTTATCTACAGTACATATGGAGGAAGAAACAGCAACAGGATGAGACTGTTAAGTTCAGCCTTTGCCCATATAACTGTACTTGGACATGAAATAAGGTGCTTCACAACAGCTGTGGCTATATGGCCATCCCTCGGTATGATACTTTCTTCACACGGTAAGAAAAAAGATTCCCAGCATAAAATATCAGCTGCTTTAAAACGTGAGACAGATGTAATGTCAAATGCTAATATGTACATGTAATATTACAATTAATGAAAAATAGTTTTTTTCACAGAGAAGATTAGCTTATTTTACACACCACACGGTCAAAAAAATATCGAGCTTTACCTTCTAATAGCCACAGCGACAATAACTACATATGTACTTGAAAACTTGTCAAAATGCGACCAGCGACCCAGGAATTGTTATACGGACGCGACTGCATTCACATAAGTCAAATGTCCTGCTCTTCTTCTTCTTTAATCTGAATTGTTGCTTAAAAACGATTCTCTGGATTTTATACACAACATTTTGTTCTGTTCTGTTAATTTCCATACAGGACTGTTTTTTTTTTCCAATGAGATGCCTAAATGTTGCTTTAGTTGGATTTCTTTTTTTCCCCCCATTTTTAATATCCTGTAGAGAAGGCGTCACGAAAAACCAAAGAAGGCCTGAGAATACGAAGGGGAAAAATCCCCTTCTCCGATGAGACGCAAGCTGACAGTAAAAGTAATGTAATCCTGACTGGCAAAGGACCAAGAGCAACAAAAACATTTAGATAACTGCGCTCAAAAATGAAAGTTCTCAATGAGGACAAAAATTACATTTCCTCACGATAACAAGTCCTTCTCATAACAACCCTTACGATTGTTTGAAATGTCCATGTCCTCATCAGTCATGTGTTCTCACACATCGGGGGGAACAGAGTGTAAGTCGCGGAAGAGGAAGAGACGTTTTTAACATCCAAGCTGTGGAGTAAGGAGAGCACATCTCGAGGGCCGGTGGGGGCGGAAAGGGGGACAATCCACAGCATACAAGTTTCACTTGGCAACCAGGCCCACATCAACATCTGGTTGAGCTTGTCAGTACACGCCTGATTCAACCAGACACTAAAGCATGACTTGTCTAACTGCGAGCTTTGTTTGAAATGCACAGACGTGAACCGTCATCCACGGTGTATCCTTTTCTTTAGCGCCGGAGTTAAAAAGACTGACATCGCCACCTTTCACAATCGACTCAAAGCTACTTGCTTTTCACCCCTGAAACGGTTGGAATAAGAGACAGAAGAGAAAAGAAGAATAATCGTTTTGTTCGTGATAACCTGTGAGCACTTATCCTGGCTACAATTCCTTTCCCTTAATCATTTGCATATGAAAGGATAGCTCTAGTCTATAAAAGGTCAGTGAAAGATGATCAAGGCCTCACAGAAAACAACAAAACACAGGAAAAAAGGTCTCCGGCAGCAGCTTGCGTTCATTTAATAGATTGCGACGTCAGTGACGCTGAGATCGCGGAAGTGGTGCTCACGTCACACTGGCACCTTCCCCCCCAAATACGAAAACTAGCGCTAGAATCAGACCGTCCTCCAAAATGTCTCATCTATAATACATGAATGCCGTGTTAATCATTTTATTTTTCACTCACGCACAATACACGTGCACACACGAAAATTCAAGCTTGGAATGTTTTTCTCGGAATAACAAAAGGATCACAAACATATTCCTTGGGCTCTGGTTCCTGTTTATATTGAGGAGTGTAAAAGAACGAAAAGAAATAAAAAGTAAGAAGTACACACATTTCTAGCGTTCAATCAAAACCTTTCCTGTTTAAATTGAGGACACTAGACGAAGAAAGAAATCCCATCTCTGCAGAATCCACTCCCTAGCTCTGCTGCTGTGCCTGAACGCTACTGAATAAAGCATACGGGCTGCTATTTACCAGTTGAGAGAGACCATTATCATACATATTACTTCACATGATGACAAAATCTGCAGGCATCTTGGGAGGCTTCAGGAATATGAAGCCTGCGCCTGTTGTCTCAAGTCCTCGACAAACATCTTTGGGGACAAGCGGGGCCTGGAAAGAAAGGACGAGAAGGCACCGTTTCCATCTTGCTTTCATCTAAGTCACTCAGTCAACCATTCAGTGGCCCATTCAAAGGCGCTGTGCATTATGCAAAAAAATGCTAATCCTTTTCCGATGCTTTTTACACTTGTACAAACCCTGCATTCCCTTTCCTGAAAAGCAATTATATCAGTTTACATTTCTGTCAAAAAAACAGGATTACTTCAGGAGAACTAGCACTGCACCAGGCTTCCCCCATCTATAGCTGAAGGAAACTAGAGATTATCTGAGACAGTATTTTTTTCCTCTTCTTCCACTCTCCTCAAAAAAAAAGTGGAGAGGCCTTAAGAATGTGATTTAATTAGCCAAAGGGAAAAGAATAGATCTTTAGTTGCTGTGGAAACTCTTTCTGACCTGACCTTCTCTTTGCGAAAAGCCCCGAACAGAACGAGCCTCAGTCTGGTCTATTAATCAGAAACAAATTATGAAAGAATGTTGTCGGCCTGAATAATGCTGCCCATTCTGTGGTGAGATCAGCAACAGCCTTCGCTCTTGCTTTCATTGTCTTTTTGCGCGTTTGACAGCACGACATGACGAATGAGATCAGGAAGACCCCGGATTTGCATATGCAAATTCCCACATGAGAGAAACGTGTCTAAACAAGTGTTATCGTGAGGCAGATTAAGGAAGCCGTCGTGCTTTTGCTGTTTTTTGGGGGGCCACCGCCATAGTTAGGGCCATTAGTCAGCACAATTAACCCCATCTCCATGGCTACTAATGAAATTTCGCCATGGTACGACTTAAATTAGATAGCTGGTTATGCGTTGCCACCGTCCGACTCCAAATCCATTATTTGCCCCAGGAACAATGAGCCGTTTGTGCTCAGATGATCTCCACCAGCTGAACAAACCTCCGAGTTAACAATTTGCATATGTTAATAAAATTAAGTCCTAATTACATGAAACTTGTACATATTCAAATGCACTTTCCCTAGGCGCTATGGAGCTTGAACCCCATCCAAGTGTTTAACCCTTCAGAAAGCCTCTAAGCAGGGGAGGCTCTTTCTGCCTCAGAAATGCCTCGGGGCTGACACAAAAAGGCCCCCCTTAATACATTAAGCCAGCTCCTGACTTCTCAGCTTTCCACCCACTGCTCTGCGGACCGGGGCAAGTACTGCATCCTCCAAACCAAATTCAATTGGGCCCACAACAAAAGCCCTATAGTTCCTCTTAAAACAATGTGAAATGTTTTCTCAATGAGGAGTGCACATACAACACACACACACACACACACACACACAGGAGTTTATTAAATGGTTAATGTGCTCGGGAAACCACAACAAGCAATAGAAAATGAGTACCTAATATACAGAGCTAAAATAAATCCTTCTTGTTATAAAATTCAAAAGTCTTGAATAGAGCACGCTTTAAATATTTATTTTTTAAAAATGAAAGCGAAAAAAAAAAATGGACAATATCTTATCGCAACGACATTCAGCTTTTGAAATCATAACAGACAGGGAATCTTAAAGGAAATCATACAGTCGCAGCCAGATTAAAAAGGTCTTTGTCCTCCACCATGTACATTTTTTTTCCTTCTGTGCCGGCGAAATTAAATTGGTCTGTTCAAAGGTTTAAAATGAGACCAAATGGAAAAAAATCACATATGAAATTCATGCCGCTCTGTGAAGCGTAGCCCAGATGGTGCGAGATGAATAAAAAACAAACACCTAATGATAGACAGCAGAAAGCTCAGAGGACTATGATAATGTCAGGGTTAAAGAAAACCTAAAAAAAAAAAAATCTTTCCTGCTTCTTCTCAGTATTGCTGACCAACAATGAATTTCCACGACTGCAATGAAATAACAAGCCGTGCTTCGGTGGATTGAAGCTCATGGTGCTTTAAATGGTTCATATCATCACATTCGAAAATAGAAACTGTGTCTATTTCTCAAACAAGGCCTTTACAGAAAAAAAAAATGTTATATTGCAGTGTTTTGAGGAGAAACTGATACTAGTGATGATGGTTGGTCGTGTGATTTTTAAAGATGGATGCTGTCAAATTTGTGCATATATATTGTGTGTGTGTGTGTGTGTCTGAATGCATGTGTATGCAAACATCAGTGCGCGTGTGTGTGTTTAAATGGGGCTTCTCTTTTACAACTATCAATACTGGGATAACCACGTATTAGCATTCAACCGAACACGCAGTCATCTCTCAGCCTTTTAGCCAAATTGGGTGTCTTAATGTCACAAAGCAGTGGCAGTCAACCCCTGCGCGTTGCCATAGGAGTTTCGGTACTGAACAGCAGAACGCTGTGATAGGCTTGTAGCAAGCCACTCCGCAGAGGCGGATTTTAAATCATCCAGCCTCTTCTATTAGACTTGAGACTTATTGAGGTAGAAACCATAAAAAATGAAGAAGGGAAATTTAATCCCTGAAATATTGATTTGCACATTAATATCATATAGGCAGTGGGCAATTTGGCTTCATGGAAATGACACATTGTCGACCCTAGGAGAAGCCTCAGCCAATCTTACTGCAGAACATGTCTCAAGAGTTATTAAAGGCTCCTCGCGATATTCCGAGCTGCCTCCAATCAATCTGTACACTGTACGAAATTATGTGGACACAAAAACGCAAAACACATCTGATATTAAATCAAAGCACGCTTATTAGAACCAGATGCCTGCAGATCTTAAACAAAACGTTTTTTTTTTTTTTTAAATAATATTAACTGTTGTTGTCACACAGCAACATAATTGCTGAATGAAACCTTTTATTCATTAATAGAAATACAAATAATTCAAGATGAAAATTTAAAAATTTTAATACAAAGAAAAAGCACTACATTTACATGCAAGACATATAAATATATGCATATAATAATAGTAGTACAGTAGTAGTAGTGTTGTTGTTATTACTAAATTATTACCAAATTAATGTATATGGAAAAAAATGAATCCAATAAAAAAAGATGCACAGATGTCCGGTTCAGTTCCAATTTGCAAACAAATCCAGGTATCCATAAAGGATCGTATTAATACAAAAAAGAGAGTACAAATCCACAATGTCTAATGAAGAAAAATCAAACGCAGCTCAATTAATACACAAACAAGCAAACATGCTACCAACAGTAAAGAGTAACCCCAAAACAACGTGAAAATCCTACAAATGCGTTGATCCAGGCAGTGAAAATCTGGTGTTTTAGAGAGCAGAGAGCGCAGACACACAGCGATACACACCGCGGCTCTGTGCTCTGCCTCCCCACTGCCTGTGTTTTTTCTGTGCTCTCAATGGAAGCGATCGATGCCCTTGTCACTGTCGCGTTCCAATCGGAGCCAAGACTCTGTCTCACACTCACCATCAACCCAAAAGCCAAGCGCTCACACACATGCCACGGTCTTCAATGCCAATGTTAACGTTTTACCACAAAAAAACGAAAACTCTGAACTTTAAGAATCTACCGACCTTACTATAAACTCGGGGACAATTCTTTCAGGAAAAACGTAAAGGGAATGAAGGGAGAAGAAAAGGAAACTTACGGGCAAGAAAGAAGACAGGAGTAGTTTAAACACGGAATGGGCTTTCTGATGAAAATAGGAATGATTTCAATCCTTTTTATTCCGTTTTTTTACGTCTGCCACAGACACGAAGGAGTCCGGGATATTGCAGAAGAGACCCTCGGCTGCTGTTAGAGTTCAATCCCTCCTATCGTTACCAGCAACCGAGCCGCAGCGTGGAGAGACTCTTTTATACGTTGCAGGTAACAGAAATGTACGAAGAAGCATCTTTTAGTTATCTGAGGTGAACTGTGCAGCTTTTGAGTCCATCTCAAGATGCATGACTGAAAACACCGGTCCGGAGCGCCTTGCGACGTCGTGTCAAAACGTAGCTTTCGCGTTTCTTACTAGCTACTACAGGATGTATTTGCCCTTAACGACACGTTGCCTTTCCGAACAGATGCTATTAAAAATGTATGACTTATGTTGTTTGAGATATACGATTGATAATTTGGTCAAATGTAAGGAAGACCTGCTGTTTAGCGTTTGCTGTGATGAGGCGAGTCCAACTCCTGAGGCGAACACAACAGCCGCGAGCGTACAAATCTGGTCACTTTTACAATGTATCAGCTAATAACGCTATAAAATAGAGCGAAACTTAACATTTATGACGGGTATGCTTGCAAAAGAAGCGAAATGGAGTCGGGAAAAGGTTTACGGTTGATACTGTAGGGCAACATCTCCTGACAGTTCGCGGCTCTTCGGCAAAACGACTGTTTTATGAACTGAGAGGAAAATATTTAGGCTGACATTTGTCGAAATTATATCACATAAAGCCGTAATCCGACAGCGGAATAGCGCAGATTCGGCAAAACTAGTCGCGAAAGAAAATCAATACTCGACCTAAATTTAACACCAACTACTCAATAAAAGTTGAAGGGAAAAAAAAACTTACTTTCTTCCCCCGCAGTTCCCTCCGCTTCTTCTCTTGATATTTGCTTTTTCTGAAGAAAATCACATCCAATGGTAGCGCAAGTAGGTAACAAAAAAAGGATAAAAAGAAAAAAAATGTAACAGTAATCCTCCAACTTTATTGGAAAAAACGTAAATACTACAGTAAGAGTCGATCCTTTGGGTCCGGTTGTGTAAAAGATGTGTCGACGGCTGCCTAGCAGTTTCGGTTGTGGAGGGGTAAGGGAAAGGAGGTAAGGAAATGAAAATCCGATATGTCTTTATTCTGCTAATTATTATCGTTTTAGCCCTGTTTAAAAAAATGGCTGATTAAGTTGAGTGCGCATGTCTTTGTGTGTCTATTCTCGATATGCACTCTGGGAATGAGAGAGAGAGAGAGAGAGAGAGGGGGAGTGAGCGCGCGAGGGAGGGAGAGAGAGAGAGAGCGCGAGGCAGAAAGAGAGAGACGTAATTAGTGAGGTGATCAACAGTCTCCACATTGCAAATGACGCGCTGTTTCAACTTGGAGAGCCGAAGGGCTGTACGAGCCAGATTCCTAAAATGATCTAATAGGGGGGAAATCTTTTTCGGTGGGCAAGACGTCCTGTAACGGCCTGGAACATTTGGTGGGACAATAATATTTTTGTTTTGTTTTGTTTTGTTTTTGACTTTTTTTTTAGTCATAGCCTACATGTGATCAAAGCCGTTTTTTAACTAAAAATCAATAAATAAATTCAAGACAACGTGTTATAGGATGCCACTCTTAAAATGTTAGTCTGCTGTTATTAAAAATTATTTTGTTTTTAATGCAGTCGGCCTAAATATCATGTACTTTCAGCAATGCTTCCTCAAGCTTTTAAAAATATATAATCTCCCCATACGCTTCGATGCATTAACATTTACAGATTTTAAACGGCATTTGGACGCTAGTGATGCAATAACATCCGTCTTTAATGTATGGAATAGTCCAAATATTTAAAACAATATTAATAATAATAATGATGTTATAAAACAACAAATCTGAAATGGCAGTTTTTGTTATTACTACAGTATGCAAGTCTTCAATGAAAGAATGAAATGCAATGTAAATAAAGGAAAAAACATCACATAAGAAAAATGTGAATGCTGTACAGGTCGGATTATGGATCTGCTTGACACGTAAAATGTACAATACTGAGCAGATTAAATGGACAAATCGCCCCAGTTTTAAAAGCTATAACGATTTTCAGTTATTGTATTGTGTTGTATTGCACGTGCTTATTTTGCTTTATAAAAGATATTAAGGCACGTGATGATACCTATACTGTATAACCACGCATTTTGTTAGCAAATAAAAATTATATGCAACGGTAAATTCGATTCAAATATCCCATTGATTTGCAGAATATGTATCAGTAATACAGTGTGTTCAAAATAAATCTTCAAAGTTGGCAGTAAATGGGCCTCGGAATTTAAAGCTCACAGTAGCCTATACTGTAAAAGAGCCTTATGGCTTATGAACTTTACATCCTATTTGACTCATCAGGCGTTTAGTTCATATTCATACTCGCATACAAATGCTCCGATTGATTAGCTAGTTTGGATCTTCTAAAATGTCGCCATTGAAAGAAGACCCGACAAGATGTTAATCGTGGAGAAAATCAAAAGATCGGCTCTGCTTTATGAAAAAATCGAAGGGGTTGAATTGAGCGAGGCTCTGTTTCCGGATCGCACGATAAGGATGCTATAGCAGAGCTGTGTTTGCAGTAAAACACGAGCCCTTGGATTGGCATGTCTACTGTGGGTCTTTGGATGGGCGAGAGGTGGTCAACAGAGGCGTTTCTTCTTCACCCCTGATCCACTGTTTCTAGTCCTCGGGGGACTCATGCCTGCCAGACCCAAGTGGTGTTTCGGCAGGATGAACGAGAGAACAGAAACAAGAACGAGACGAGCTTGCAATAGGACACGGAGAGCTTCAGATTTTTCCTTCATATAAACGCAAAGCAAATGCGGCGGAGTAAAGGTTATTTATTTGCCACTGACGACTGTATTTCTGCTGCTCATCGCGGAGGACTTTAAAACTATTGATTTAAAGGTCTCACCTCTTATGCAAGTATACTTTGACGGATACATTTAGCGTTTTTATAAGAGTTTTGCTGTCTTTTGAACTGTTTTAGGTTGTGAAATGGAGAAAGTGGAAGCTGCGTGGCTGATAGTGCTTATCTTAGTCTGTAGCACTTTCAAATGTGCTCGTGTTCGTGTCCACCCTCGTACTTTCTGCTCTTCTTACTCTCAGGCTATCTATCTGATGAAAATTTGCGTATTATTTCATCTTAAATTAATTCAGGATTGATATTTTGTCGCGGTGTGTTTTTGTTATGTACAAGTATTGAGATTTTTCTTATATTTTTTTTTTGTTGTTTGGTAAAAGCTAGCGTGTGATGTAGAACGACTAGCATTTATCATCGGTGATTAGCCTATTTGTTTATTGTCTTATTTCAATGTATTTTCCTCAGCTATATGGATATGTAAACAATATCAAAAGCTTTTTTCGCTTTTTAATGACATCTGAAGTGTTGTCTATGAGACTTATCAAAAACTGCATGAATATTGATTTAAGTGAAATGTCAATAAAGCAATCATCATACAATTCGCGACCTGTGATTTCTTATAATTGTCTTTCTAAAACGTACGATGTCTAACAATGACTTAAGGGTTTCTTTTTCTGTTCTTTAGTCGTATTGAAGGAGTGAATGTCTGTCCTGCCCCACAAATGAAAGGTTTGTCCAAACCGCCTGGCGCCCTCTGGGGTCTGAAAGGTCACGTTTTGACAGTAACTGACCCTTTGTAGCCGCATAAAGCACTGTCCAAAATGCTTCGCTAACAGAGAATTAAGTTCCTTCAAAAATTCTCAATTCTCTCTCACACACACTCTTCAAGAAAGTTTCCACTATTTGTGGAAGATGGAAAAATATCCGTGCAATATTACAAAAGTAGCCAAACATGCGCTATCAGAACGAAAATATCTAAATGTATTTAAAACCAAATTGATTAGCTATAAAACCACTTTTCATGACATTATGTGGCAAAGTCGACATGGCCAAGTATTCACAAAACTGATCACAATTTGAGTAAACAACAACAAAGCCACAAAAGTAGCTTATAAACTACGCCACAAGAAAATTAATTTCAAATTCAAAAGATATTTGATTCCCCCCCAAAAATCAATTCGTTTCAAAACTGTCCCACAGTGGAATCTCACAGTTCTCTCATAAAAACAAAATGCTTAACGTCCACCACAAATAAAAAAATAATAAAAAAAAAATCTCCGCCATCTGTATCCGATCAGCTCTCTTTTGTCTTTTAAAAATGACATTTACACTAAACCGACATATTTCACATGCACTCTGTTTAAAACATTATATTCCTTTTAGTATTATATATTCCCATCTCTTGTTTATAAACGCCAGCAAAAAGAAAATAAATCGCTTGTACCTTTGGTATAAAAGGGCATCCCGGTGTCCTCTGTCTCTCTGATGCTCCGCTTATAGCATATGGAAACTCTTTTGAAAATGCCTAGATTTGGCACATTGTCATTGAAAAGAGCGGAGCGCGGTGATGCTGGAACACAAAATGGGAAATAAGTTGGGGATTGGGTGCAGCCTCCCTCAATGCGGACTTATCTAACTTTAATTTCATATACCGCAACGACATGTCATTCAGAATGATTTGAACAATTAGAACATTCTTGCTATTTTCAACCAGAATAAGACCTGCACAGCACAATGCGTTTGTGTGTTCATATTTAATATTTGATTAATTTGCGTTTATGTTTTAATACGAACAAATACACGATTTCGTGAACAATCTGTGAACAGCGTCGTGGCAAAATCACTTCCAACGTAAAATCGAGATTCACAAATGCTTGTTTGTAAAACACTGGACTTTCGATCAATGTATTGGGACATTTCGATCGATTATATAAACGAAAATCCATATACGACATGAGACTGGTATCAGACACGACTTTCACCTTTCATGAGAAACAAAATGAAGTGGCAGAGAGCAGTGAGAGCATAAATAAGCGATTCAATTATATTTATCATATTAGAAAAATACTTACAGATAACAACAACGTGCAATGTAGCCTACTGAAAATAAATACATTTGAATATTTACGCGTTATATTTCAGTATTAAATAAATATATAAAATAATTAACTGACATGCTAGAGGCTGCTGTACTGAAACAACATAGTTTTAATGACAGCCATCAATATGATAATTCTATCTTTAAATGTGGTAAATTCACACGAGCTCCCAGCTGCTGCATGGGTCCCGGGATCACGGATGAGGGAGGCGGCCAGGCACGCGGTGCCATTCTGTTTATTTGATAAAGAAAATCAATGAGAGTGACTGTGGACTATTTAGCAAGACGTTTGAGAGGGGAAAATGGTTGTTTGAAAAGTGACTTCAGTTGGCTGGTCGATCTCATCGGGAAATGTACACTAAACTACACTCTCAGAGACACACTTGGTCCTCTCTTTGAGTCCATTCACCCCCACTGCCCCCTCCCACTTGGCCCTTTGCTCCTCATGGTGCGGAGGTTTTCATTGTTGATCCCTCTTTAATAGACAAACGGCCAGGAGTTGCATCTCCGGCCATCTAACCTAAAGCCAGAGATTCTCCATCCGCTGAGCGACTTAACGTACAGCCGCCTGGTTTGATTATTAAGTATATCATTTGAATATGAGGTTTATTTTTTTAATTATGTCATTTTTTTGGTGTGAAGCAAAGAAATAAATAATTGTCACTGATCACATGTCAAAGTTAATAATAACAATTATTATTGTTATTATTTACATGTTTTTAAATCTAAATAATTCCCTATATAATTATTGCTATTATTTTGTTTTAAACTAAGGATTGTTAATAAAGATGCAAAATCGTTACAATCAATAATCAGCTAATTAACTATAAGTACAAACAAGCCTGCTGTTTGTACTCTCCCTATTATATGAGTTTAAGCCCCCATGACCAGAACACCTACTGAGTGGGCTGCACTTAAACACACACTAAAACCAGAATCATTCACAACACATATCAGTTCTAACCATCGCCCCTGTTCAGGAGAGTGTATATTTCACTGGGTTCTGGCTAATGCTCTAAAGCAGAGAAGAAACTGTGCTTTTCTTCTTATGAACTTTATTAAATTATTTGTCTTTTTGTGTGCTAGATAATTGCATTTCCAGCTTTCCCTGTTCAAATGAGTCTTTAACATGGCTGGATGTTTTCTTCTGCCTCTCCCGGGGGTTAGAAGCTGCCCTCTCCCCCATACGTAGTGGTGCATTCTATTTAGCGGATTACCTGGTTACCATTGGTCAGCACAGGAAAGGCAAGAGAGCAAAACCATGGCAACATGACAGATTCTAAACCCATCAGCCAAACTGGATGATAACAGTCAACTTGGTCAAGCCGCTTGGATTTTTTTTGCCTATAAGAAACATGAACAACACGGTATCGTTTCATTATAGCGTGTAAAATATGAAATATTACTTACACTTTTATCAGCTACTATACATTTTGAGGAATTAACATGATGTAAAATAAATATATAATGTATATAAACAAAATACAAATGATGATGTCAAAAGGCGCAAAATAATTTGAAATTACAATTATTGATATTTAAATGTGATATTTTCATCTTAGGGAAAGATCAGAGAATGTGTGTATCGAATTCTTTATCTGGATCTACATAATTAATCCTATAAACACAGCATTTTTTAAACGAATTACATTCCAATTAGCCAAACAAATGAACTAATCTGTCAAAACACTGACTCATTTGAATCAGACACATCTGAATCCAATGGTTTTGATTGTTGTGTAACATCCATATCACACCCTCAAATTAAACGCACTCAGTCAAAAACAAAATGTCAGGACGCTTCACACATGAGCAGCTAAATGGCTCTTTTCACAATTTATTGTATTCTCATATAAATATATATATATAAGATCAACGACAAATTATTAAGAGAAAAACAATTCAGAAAACAGCTTAGTGAAAATATTCATAATACAAATGCATATGTCTAAGTGTCAGATAAACTGATTAGCCAGACAGATTGCTTATTGATTACAATAATCAGTTAGGCTGGCTGATTGATTTATTGCCTTTAATATCTTATTTACCAGGCCTGAAGCTTGTCCCCTCAACAAAAAAAAAAAACTCACCTAAAACATCAATTAACCAAATTATTTGTATGTTTCTATATTTCCTGGTAAATCTTTGCTATGTAAGGTGGTCATGGCAGGATCGTGTGTAGCGGTGCTGGTTTGTGGACAGTCAGCTGGCGGCTCTGAATCCCACGGACGAGAATCTCAGGCTTTTTCACATTTAAAATGCACCCGTGGGCCAGACAGCTGAGAACGACTCCTTGGTGTCTCAGAAAAAGGCTGGAGTCTGTTTGCACTGATATTTCACTAGTGGCAGCACTAAGGACACTTGGAAAAAGGGGTGGAGGGGGGGTTAATAAAATCTGCGTGTCTCCTCTTCACGCTGGAGGTGTATGAAGGTGATTGTGGATTGGTTAAAGAGAGTCGATGGATTGTCATGCATAAGGTAAGCGCCCGTCCGTGAGCTTTGTTTGAAAGCGCTGATGTTGAGGAGGTGCTGACAGCCCTTCGCTGGGGTTTCTAAAGCGAGCAATTTCTGTGCTTTGATTTCTTCCTATGATATGTCAGATGCACAAAACACATTGTGCGATTTGAATTCATTTGCGATATGTCTCTCCTGCCAGTGCTGTCTTTCATGCGCATGTTTTTAGAATAATTTTTCTCGCAACGCATTTATTAGCCGAGTTGCACCTAGCTTGTGGAGTGAATGAGTTAGAAGTTAAGCGATAATATTACTAAAATATAAAATAATTCATCTTTTTGAACAGATCCCTTTATGTATTTTAAGTACATTAAGGCACCGAATAACAGCAAAGACATTTAAATAGTGGGTGTCTGTTTTGTATCAGCCATAAGATTACATACTCCATATGCATGCAAGCAGTCATTCGTGCAGTGCGAGGGGTTTCTCTCTTTCTCAGCCAGGGCTGCAGAGGAGATAATTTGAGTCTAATCTGCTGGTGCAGAAGTGTGAGGAGTGAGACTGGACAATGAGACTCCCTCTCCTCTCACCTGAGAGAGGTTTCCGCTTAAATCACGCCTGTCTCACTGGCCACAGACCCAGATCCCCAACTTTAATGGGAAGACAGTTAATAACCTTCTTCTTCTCCTTCTCCTCCTCCTCCTCCTTCTTCTTTTTTTTTATCCCCTGTGCACTATCAATCTGACCTGTCAGGGCACTGCTGAATCAAAGCAAAAGTCCTCTTCACAGATGACTGATTAGAAACGCAAAATCACAAAATCCATCTTCATGGTCACTTTTATTACAGTCATTTTTAAACTGACAGCAACCTGCTCAGGCTCAGAACAGAGCTTGTGGTGCAGATTGTGTCTCTGAGCGAGAGAGAGATGAGAGGATGCAGAGAGGTGGAGAGACAGCCTAATGTCTGTGGGAATTGGGGTGCATCATATGCATTGCCCATATACACTTAAATGCTTACATGAACCCACATGCATGTATTTTTGCATGCAAATGGAATATACATGTACGCGTATCCCTCATGTTCAGCTGAGTCTGCTGGTATGTATGGGGGTTCATGTGTAAAAATAATAACAGTTACTCAAATTCACTTCTTAATTTCATTCAAGTAATTTAATATATTCCTCAGACTGAATAAAAACCCAGTAAGCAGATTATCCAATATTACAATTATTCAAAATAGGATAACACTTTATTTTAAGGTGTCTTTGTTACACTGTTATTACTGAGTAATATTACATGTACTTACTATAGGGTTATGGTTAGGAATAAGGTTTGATTTAGGGTTAGTTGCATGTAATTATGCATAATTTATGATTATTACTATACTAACCACATATAACATATGTAACAATGACATTGTAAAATGTTACCCAAAATAGTGATATTGCTGTAGAAAAACAATATACGAAATCAAAACGACCGGCAGGAGCGTACCTGATCAATCAGAATATCATGGGATATGAAAAATGATTGTATTCTGAGACCCCAAACATAAGTACGTTTTTATGGAGAATGCTTGCTGCATTTTATAAAGTAAAATGTTCTATATACATTTTTCATAAGACTAGAAAAAATTCATGACATATCAACAAGCCTAGTGTGTGTGTTTTTAATCAGTCTATTAAAATATCATTGAATGTAGGGATATAAATACATCAATATGTATTGGGCCTACACAACACGAAAAAAAAAAAATCATATACACGTACCACAAAAAACTACAATAATATAAAAACGTAACACCTGGAAAATAGCATTTCAGTTTTGAATAAATAGCTATTTATGTGTGCAAAGATGTAGGTACATTTAATAAGGCAGGACAGTATTTTGGACTATATTTTAAATATATATATATATATATATATATATATATATATATATATAGTATTGCAAAACACTTGCTGCTCTTGAGGTGGGTAAGGTTAGGGAAAGTTTTGGTGGTATGGGTAGGTTTAAGGGTGGGTTAAGGTATAAGGGAAGTGTCAACAGCGTAATTATAAATGTAATTACAGAAATTAATTACAGATGTAATTACATGCACGTATTTTTTAAAATATAAGTGCAACGTAAAACCATGAATGTACACAATAAGTGCATGGTATCAAATGAGTAATTTAAATGTTAGTACAAGTGGGACCATATATATATATATATATATATACACACACACACATACATATATATAATCAAGGCAATCAAATTATTAATCAGAATAATCCGTATGTCAAAATAGTTAAGAATGCAGTGGTGGAAAAGGAAGTTGTTTTGTCGAATAGGCGACTTTTACTGTTCCATGAGCATGTCTGTCAGGGCCCGGTCCTGGTCTAATCCTTCTCGACATCATTCAGGAGGGGTTACGTGTGTCTTGGTTACGTTCGTACACAGAACAAAGGAAAATGGGTCACGAAAGACAGAAAACACACCATTTCACAGAAACCTGGGGAGCAGACAGCCTGCCACATTTAATGTTCTTAAAACATCTGATTGAACAGCTTGTCAAAATATTAAAGCTCACTTATGAAGGCCTAAGAGTCATCTCTGAAGGGAGGGGGATTATTCTATTTAACAAATGATTTTTTGTATTAACCTGCATGTTGTATGGATTTAAAAAGGCACTGATATTTTTTTTTTTTTTTTTTTTTTGTCTTGTGGTTTCATTTTAACATCTTCATTCATCGTCAATTCATTTATTTATTACATGCCATATAAGATGCATTTAGCCAAATAATAATAATTTTAAATAAGAAAAAGCCATCTGTCAGATCATAAACTTCCTAACGTCACACAGTCCGACCTAGCCTAAAAATATATAAACCACATTAAAATATGTTTGGACAAGCCTTTAAAGAGGTAGGGTTTGGACCAACACACTCGTGTCAGACTGTGGAAGCAGCTGCGCTCTTGAAATGAATGCCCCTGACTGTACGCCTGTCAGTGGACTGAGACCCGACTGACCTGATGGGTTTGATTACTTCCCTGACATTCAATGGCAATAAAAAACAAGGCATAAAGAGACCTGGGGAAATTTCTCAGCGCACATCCGTACGTCCACACGTACACCCACGCACACTGAATGCACATGTAAACAACACTCACCCACACAAGCTAACACATATGGTCTGAATAAACATAACAGATACAAGGCACAAAAGCCTTAAAATCTTTAGCTTCAAGTCTCCCGCAAGAGCCAAAACGTGTTACGCTAACCCGATACAAGCGAAAACGTGGCCTTGGATATGTCCGAAACACTCAGACGAGCGATACGGAACTGCACCAGTATTTTACATCGATGACAAGCACTAACTACCATGAAATTCCCTAAAGATTAAATGTCCCGGGACCGTATTCCGCCTGCTCTGCCTTTCCTCGACAGGAGGGAACAGAGGAAAGGCAGATAAATCCAAAAGAACCACCCCACAACACTCAGCGAGAGGCAAACCAAGACAAACAGCACATCAAACCTTAGTCTGCAAAGCCTCCTTTTTATCCTGCTGGCATTAAACCCCAGACACACACACACACACACACACACTCGGTGGGAGACTGTACGGAGAGAGAGAGAGAGAGAGAGAGACATACACACACCCTCACGGCACAGGGACTGAGAAACCCAGACAAACAGAAACGGCACAGAAAGCAAACCGCAGTATTCGAACACAAACACACGAGCCGTTCGCCTACCACACCTGCCTTTGTGTGTCTGCAGCGTCGACCGGCAGTCCTGTCTTTTCTGCAGGGCAACGCCGAGTCCTTTCAAGAAGGGGGGGGAGGCGGATCAGGACAGGTTTTACTGGGGGTAAATCAGCAGGTCAGGGGCTTTCAGGTGGGCTCGGGCAGGAGCGCTGTGTGAGAAGGCCGGAGCGGGTAACTTTCAGCAAGTCTGTGATTCCTGGGGTTCATATCCTGACTCCCACATTTGTGCTCTTCAAAAGAGAGAAAAAAAAAAAAAAAAAATAGGAGAGAGAGAGAGAAGGAGAGAGAGGAATAGGAAGCACAGGTCATGTAAAATGTATAAGCTGCATTTAAAAATAATTTAATTCTGGAAGCGAGCAGCTCATCTCCTGCCACCGAGGATCTGGGTGAGGGGATTCTTCTCTCTCTTTTTTTTTTTTTCCCCATGAATGTACCTTTTGTGACAGTCTACATTTCAGCTCAGGGGAAAGGAAGAAATAAGAAAGTTGTTTATGAGCGCTAGAGCAAATATTTTTTAGCAAAAAATCTCTTAAGGTAGTCCAGCCGAGCGTACGACAGTTATCACTGGCATTCGTGAATTACAAGTCATCCCTTGCTATTTGTTTGCGGTTTCCGCTCATTTCGGTCACGTCACACGGGTTGATTTTTATATTCGCAAGGACTGAGAGGTATTTAAGCAGGTTGAACTACAGCGTTTAGTCGTCGTGTAAGGCGTAGGCTGGTCCTCACAGGTGGGCTTGTGTGTTTTGCACTGGCTGACTCACTCGTAAGCAAAACTCTCCTCAGGAGGCAGCTCAAACAAACCCAAATTACAGGGTTAATGAAAGCCGAATAAATTAAACAAACACTCAGCTGCTTATTTGACGTCCATTTAACAAGATATACATTTATTTTTTCCATAAAAACTGCTTTGACCCCCCCAAAAAGGAAAAAAATGCACAGCTTTGCTTCTGCAGCTGAAGGCGGTGTGGTTCATATAGCTCCGTTATGCAGTATAATTATGTTATACTTTTGACCTTTGTAAGAAAAAAATTCTTTGAACATTTTAATGTGAACCATTTTAAACTCCAAACAGAAGAAAAAAAAAGCACAAAATGCCATATTTGGTATGTTAAAAGTTTTCTGCCTTCTATTTTCACTTCATATTCTTAAAATGAAAGTTTCTTTGTTGTCTGTCGCCTGATTGAGAGTAATCAAAAACATTCCACGCCGCAGAACATTTTTGCTCGCGGATTACTTCGAGAACCTTGTTCGGATTATATTTAGCACATCACGAACGATCCTTTTGTACACGTACACAGAGAAAAGTCTTATGTAAACAGACCACAACAGTGCTCTGTTATAATAACATGTAAGGGGTACAGGCTGTCTGCGCCACCATCGTTTTATGAGAGACATATTGCTGAAATGTCGATTTCTGTTGCTTTTAATAACAAGCACATGACAGGGCACAAAACACTGCATTGTGGGATATTGACCTGGTCGGGGGAAGGAGGGGGCAACGATTTGGATTGAGGATAATATTCTCTTTAAAGCGCACCGTGTAAATTGCGCGTATAAAGTCATTGGAAGTGATTCCTCAGGACAGCCTGAGAGGACAGTTACCTGCTGGCTTGAAGAAGCCAATCAATAGCAGGAAATAGAGCCGTGCATGAGGCTGGGAGGCTAGCGAGCGGTTAGCGCTAATAAAAACGGCCGATGTCAATATTTGGGAATAACAGACGAGAAGGATAATAGACAAAAGACAGCATATGCCGTCGCGTACTCAAACAGGGGCTCCGAATTAATGCGCAAAGTCCAGCTGCTCCCGAAGGGTAGACCCCTGTGCATTAGTTACCGCAGGTAATGCCAAACTATAGTAAAATCAATGTGCTCAGAAGCGCTATAAAGAGGGACAACACTTCACAGGAGGCATGACTGAGTGTGTCTCTCTTTCTCTCGCTCCATCGCAGGGTCACAGAGCTGTTGAACGTGTAGTGCCTTAACAGACGCCCTCAAAAACAAAAAACGAAAACAAGACTGAATAAATTATGTATGTGCATCGCACAAATAGAAGAAATTACAACCGATCCAATTTCATCTGTGTTGCCTTAATGACAATTTAATATTTCTAGAATGGCCATGAACTAACCGACGGATGTATTTTGTGTTCGCTTGCTGCGCCGCTCTTAAAATTACTCTAATTTTGAGGTTGTTTGGCAAAATGGGACATTATACATGAGAAACTAATGTCATCATATTTATATTTGCCTTTTATGGGACCCTTAAATGCTATTGTTTGTCCTTCATAAACCCCGTTTTCTTAAACCCCCCCCCCCCCCCCCCCCCCACACAAGAGACAATGTCTAACTACCTCAAAAATGGCCGAATGATTTTCATAGAGAATAGTTTGGTGTTTTTATTACATCTAATCATGATATTACCAAAATAAAAAAAATTACGATAGAGCAAAATTCAGCAGTCGTAGCCCTTCATGAAAGATGGGATTGTAGAAATAATAGTTGGATGAAATTGTCTCAGTCTTTCTCAGACGCACTGAACGTACTTGTACAAAATAGCATGTAAGAACAGAGAACGGCATACGAGACACTGCTATTTAGAGACTCTCTCACCGCATCTTGGCCTTGTTCTCTCACCCATTTGGACTGGATGGATCCTCAACAATTGAGTTTGAAGGATAAGTTCACTCACAATAAAAATTCTGTCATCATTTGCTCACCCTCATGTCATTCCAAATCATACGAACTTCTTTGCGGACAAAACACGAAAGGAACAAATTATGAATAATGTATTGGAATCATGGAATCACAATGAATTGTGGCTAGAGCTTTTAAGCTTCAAAAAGGACTGCAGCATTAAGTGCAGGCCATACAACTTATGCGCTATATTCCAAGTCTTTCGAATCTTTATGTGAGCAACAGACAATTTTAAGTCATAACATTATAGGGGGGAAAAAAAACTGATGTCCAGTTTAGAAACAAATCATTATTTTCAATCAGTTGTTTTCTATTAATCAGTTGATCCAGTTTGCAAAACCACTTTGAATGATTCATTCATGAATTAAATTGACTGAATCAATGATCCGGTCGCAGCTTACTGATCCGGGACGATCAGCAAACAACAGCTTAAATTTCAGTCTGTTTCTCACACAAAGCTATCATGTGACTTCAAGTCTTGAAATTTGTATGGACTACCTTAAAGGGGTGGTTGATTATGATTTTACTTTTTTAACTTTAGTTAGTGTGTAAAGTTGCTCTTAGAGCATAAACGTCGTCTGCAATGTTACGATGCTCAAAGTTCAATGCAAGAAGGAGATATTTTCTTTTAAAGAATTCTCTGTTTAAGGACTACAACAAATGGCTGGAAGGGACCATAACAAGCTTCGTCCCAGGTTAATGACATCACTAACCCTAAAATTTACATAAACCCTGCCTCCGAGAATGCGCAACAAAGGGGGTGAGGACATGTTGGGCTGCTTTAGAGAAGAGGAAGAGTTGTTGCAGTAGAGTGTTGTTGCCATATCGTCTTTTACGTAGGAATGCTTCCCAAACGAGGATCAATTCAACGCTGGATTTGCACAAAAGATTAACATGACGGCACATGCTAGTCGATGAGTTGAATCAACTCCACAACAACTATACAAACGTATCCACTAACCGTTCAGAAACATCCATATGCATTTTATAAGTTGTAACTTCTTCCTGAGTCTCTCCATCAGTGTCTGACAGACAGGATGAACAACGTTACAACAACATAACAAATGATTCATTTTGGCTGCGTGAGATTCTCCAGTTTTGTTGTTGTTGAGCAACTGAAGCATGAGCTGTTAAAGCTTCGCCCTCTTCTGGTAAGTGGGCCGAGAGAAGCACCTAATTTGCATTTTAAGGGACACACATAAAAACGGCGTGTTTTTGCTCACACCCAAATAGGGGCAAATTTGACAAGCTATAATAAATGATCTGTGGGGTATTTTGAGCTGAAACTTCACAGACACATTCTGGGGACACCAGAGGCTTATATTACATCATGTAAAAGGGGCATTATAGGTCCCCTTTAATTGTATATTATAGTGCTTTTAATTTCTAAAGTCGGAACGCTTCAGTCACCAGTCATTGTGTTTGTTTGAATAAAAAAGAATAACGTTATAACAAAATCTTCCTGTAAGAAAAAAGTCATCCAGATTTAGAATGATATAAGGGTGAATAAATGACAATAGAAATTCTCTGTTTGTTGACTTTTTAGGCTACTTTGACAGCAGCTGAAACAAGGTCAGATATACACTTTTCTTTGACGCATGTCATAAGCACACTTCTGGTACCTGTCCGGTCCCAACATGCCATTGTACAGGTTGATTTTGCACGTGGGTGACATGCTGTCTATATACATAAGCACATATTCATCATTGGTGTGAGAGGTGGACACTTACCTGGGGCTGAAGGGGGCAGGACGACCTCCTCATCATCTGGCGACCTGATCTAAAGCACTCGCACAAACCGACACTAGACAGGAAACAGGGGAGACGGCCAATGAATGCAGCTAGAAGCTGGATGACGCATTATTTGGACTGGAGGAGACAAAAAATGTGCTAAGAATTTATTGGACACATTATTTCAATATTTTTATACAATAACCATTATGTACAAATCTTTGAGACTAAAACCCAAACAGAAAATATGCTTTAGGCTCATTACCGAGGTGTGTGAAATGCATTTGGGCGTCTATAATGACTGGCTTCAGACCCAACACAATGCAAAGCTGAGAAGTGCACAAGTCTGTCATGTGAATTTTCCATCTACTCTTCAAAACACTGTAATTTGGGCCGCATTCAAAATGGCCACCACATTTTTTTGCTGCGCGTCCATCCATTACCTCCTTATGATGCCCAGAAAACATTTCAATTGGATTGTGATGGCCTGTTTGGGCCCTTTGATCCTTCTCCCTTTTAAGACCTCCATTGTTCAAGATTCGCCATCCTGTGCTACCGAGAGGCTGACCCTAGGCAAATCTTCATAATGAGCTTCTTGTCTGATCCATTATGGATTCTTGGATGTGCCCACATCACACATGCCTCTGGTGCATATTTCTGTTTTCCCCATCCTCAAAATGCTCATAAATGTATAAAGAAGGATCAAAATCTAGCAAAACACACTCATCAAAGTCCTCAAGGTAGCGATTGATTCAGCTCATATGAATTTAGACATTGCGCAGCCCTAATGAAAGATTAAAGACTAGTTGGGAGCATTACAATTTAGAAATAACTCAAGATGGGTTTCATCTCCTCCCATACACAAGTGAACAATACGCTGTTCCTCGCCTACATCAACTAGTCTGGTAATATAGTTTGAGTTCTGCTTTGAAGTTTTACGGCATGTGTGGGTGCACATGTATAGGGGAGACCAGGGATCGCTGTAGCTTGCCCCAGACCATCACTTTAACCACTTAGGTAGAGGGATGAAATCTTTGATGAAATCATAGGCAACAGTCAAATCTCTGTGAACACATATAAAGGATTTTAGAGGCCAAAAAACAATTCTGAGGCAAAAAAAAGCTACATTTCACTTCTGGTTTTTCATTTAATAAGTTAATGGATGTTAAATGACAAAACAGGGATAATTTGAATCAACAGATTATCTTGTTTAATTTGATTCAATTTTGACTCCAAAGTTCTGAGCAGACAGGAAGGTTCTAACACTACACTGTAAAAAAAAATCCCAGTAAAATTTACGGTAAAAAAACCGCAGCTGTGGGTGCCAGAAAAAAAAATCTGTTAAATTTACGGTAAAATAACATATTTCATTAACTGATATTAATGTTAATTTACCAACTACTAATGAAGTACTAATATCTGTTTTGCACCTTTATAATACACTGACAGTCACCAAACACAGTGGTGATGAGAGTCACATGATTAATCAAAGTTCATCACAAGCAGCTTTTCCACAAGCTGAGAAGGACAACACTAACATATAGAAGGTGCACACAGTGTCATTCACATACACACTAAACACCATCATGGTAACACACAGGACATTTTAAAAATGCAATAAACATTAATTTAACATTAGGTGTAACATAAAACCCTAATGTACATAACTGATTAGAAAAAAAATTAGAAAAACTAAGAAGAAACAGAGTTATTTAAACGAAAATATATCAAATGTGAAGTGTCACGCAGGGAATTGTGGGAATGTCAATTTACGGTTTTTCACTGTAAATTTTACAATGAATTGTTATTTTCACTTCCAAAAACTGTGAATTTAACGGTATTTTACCGTAAAATTACATTAAATGTACCGTTAGATCTATTACAGTTATTCACCGTATATAGTACGGGCACTTTCTGTAAACCAATTAACAGTTTTTCACCGCAGCATTTTTACAGTCTTTTACTGTTAAAATCACGGTCATTTTTACAGTGTACTTTCCCAATTGTGAAATTGACATTTATATACAGTTCTGCTCATAAGTTTACATACCAAAAACAGAGGGATCATTAAAAATGGCATGTTTTTTAGTACTGTCCTAGATGCATTTTTCCACACTGAGGACAATTGAGGGATTCATATTACACAACTATTAAAAAACATTAAAGAACATTCACTGATGCTTAAGATGGCAACATGATACATTAAAGGGATAGTTCACCCAAAAATGAAAATTCTGTCATCATTTACTCACTCTTATGTTGTTCCAAACCTGTACGAGTTTCTGGTTACACTTTATTTTAAGGTGACGTAGTTACATTGTACTTTCCCAAGTAAGTATTAATTAACATGTACGTACTATAGAGTTACGGTTAGGGTTTGGTTTAGGGTTAGTTACTTGTAATTATCCATTATTTACTGTTATTACTATAGTAAGTAAATGCAATAATGTGTCACCTTAAATAAAGTGTTACTGAGATTCTTTCTTCTGCTGAACTAAAAAGAAGATATTCTGAATAATGTTGGTAACCAAACAGTTTACGGTAGCCATTGACATTAACCATAGTATGAAAAAAAAATACTATGGAAGTCAATGGCTACTGTCAACTGTCTGGTTACCAACATTCTTCAAAATATCTTCTTTTGTGTTCAACAGAAGAAAGAAACTGGTTTGGAATAACATAAGGGTGACAAAATAAGTACAATTTACCCTGATCATCCAATTCAAAAAGTTCACACACCCCGGCTCTTAATGCATATTCTGCAAGGGTGTGTAAAATTATGAGCAGAATTGTACATACTTAACACTACCGTTCAAAAGTTGGGGTCAGTAAGATTCTTTTTAAAGAAATTAATACTTTTATACAGCAAAGATGCATTCAATTAATCAAAAATGACACAAGAGACTTCTTTATTACAGACCTCAAACTTTTGAAACCTTTTTTTTCTATACATTTGTGTGTCTATACATTAAAACATAATGAAATTTAACACAAAAATATGAATAAATGTACACAATTTAAAATAATGTCCATGTTTTCTAATGCTACCACTTATCCCACCTGCTGTTACAAATCACCCTGGTGGTGAGGTAGTTTGCAACAAAATTGCTTTTTGTACTTGACAATCATTTACACAGTTTAGGGATAAGTTGTAAAATTTCAAAATAATATAAAATCTGTAGCAGATAAATGTGGTAACATCAAAGTTCAAGATACACAGCACTAAAAAAAAAAAAAAAAACAATACAGAGTTACAGATATTAAAGTGAAACATAATAAAACCATCCCGACCTCTCATACAGTTTATACTTTGCATGTGTTCAAAGCTTTATTGCAATACTATAGACACCTGTGAAACAACACCTTCAAGGTTAAATTGATAAATCGGTAAACCTGCTGTACGAGACCAACAGAAAGTGGCATAGCACAGCAATCTGCATGGATAAAAAGACTTCGGTTTGTTTTAGACAAATGCATGTCAATTAATTGATATTAGAAAGGCTTATGCAAGGCTCTGAGGGCAAATCCATTAACTTATTTATATTTATGTATGTACAAACAAAAACAACATACGGTTCAAATACGAAAAGCATGCCAGCTCATATCCTGCATGTTATTATTCAGTATGTGAGACCAATAGATTTCCACTTTTTTTTTTTCTTTTTTTTTTGAAGTACGGCAAGAGCTGAGAACCATCTAAATGCTTTTTCGCAATTGCCTCGAGAGGAAACTTTCGAGAAAAAAAGTCAGAAAACAAACAACACATAGACAGAAAAAAGGAAGGGGAGGAAAAAAAAGGAAAACATCAATTGTCCTTCTTGAGAACGACATGCTTTGTAGCTCTTCTGTCATATCTCATGGAGTCGAATGGACAGCAGGATTGCTGGCTTGACTGACTTTCTGACATCCCCAGAGACAGCGTTCTCTTTCCGGCACCTCTCAGGAGACGGCTGGACTTTATGAATTAGTTACAAGCTTTGTCCTTTTCTTATTGCATGGCAGATGAAACCCACACCAGATAAGACAGAGGTGCAGGAAAAGCACAAACGTCAATTGGAGTGAATTGTGAATTCTGGGAGGGGAAAAAAAAGTGAAAAACAAATGAAAGAAAAAGTTTTGCTCGCATTTGCAAATGAAATGCAGCTGCGTGTCATTTCTGGCCTCCACCCGTTCTAAGATTGGAAAGATGGAGTGCGTGTGTGTGACGGTGGAAGAGTTCTGTCTCCTTTGTGACCATTTGCTTTGACCTAAAACACGGCTGGGGGGAAACAGCACTTTTTACAGTGTGTGGCTCAATGTCGAACTTATATTTAATATATGACATTTCACACAAATCATCCGACCAAAGACATGACCCTGGGGTATTTTTGCAGATTGCTTTTTCAGTACCTCAGCAACTGTGGAATTACTCTTCCTCAAGAAAGCCTTTGAGTTGGACGAGGTGATCACCTCGGATGGCTGTGGCCATCCTGATCTGGAACAGCTCAGAGAAAGTGATATCATGATCGTAGAGCCATGTTAAATTGAAAACATCTTGGTGGCTGGAGGCTGTACAAAATACCCATATATTACATATTGTATAACACTCAATTGGCCGGTCGGACAATTATTCTGTTGTGGCATCTTTTTAAGCTTACCTTCATATCTACAAGCGTTCATTTTTAATAGGACTAATAATGCTTTAGGAATGAAGAATGTTGTTGTCTTTTCTGTGGCTCCAAAACGAATTCCAGTTCACCAAAAAATGAGAATTCTGTCATTGTTTACTCACCCTCATGTCGCTCCAAACATGAATGGCTGCTTTCTTCTGAACAACACAGAAGATTTTTTTTTTTTAAATGTTAAATTCAATGGGGTCCGAAACGACACTGGACCCCAATTACTTTAACGGTAACACTTTAGTTTATGGTCCAATTCTCATTATTAACTACTTGCTTATTAGCATGCATTTATTAGGATACTGTCTTTAGTTTTTTAGTACATATAAACACATTTTAATGCCTTATTATACATGGCAAAGTTCTACATCCCTTAATCCTACCCAATACTTAAATTTAAAGTATTAGTTTACCCAAAAATGAAATTTCTGTCATTAATTACTCACCCTCATGCCGTTCATCAGACTACAGACTACAATGTGACTACAGTGGTACATGAATTGATGACAGAAATTTCATTTTTGGCTGAACTAACCCTTTAACAACTACCTTAATAACTATTAATAAGCAGTAATTTAGAAGTTTATTGAGGCAAAAGTCATAGTTAATGGTTAGTTAATAGAATTAGACCCTAAACTAAAGTGTGACCTTTTCATTGTATATTCACTCTAAAAAATGCTGGGTTAAATATGGACAAACCCAGCCATTTTTTTCAACCAATTTTGGATTTATTTTTTAGCCAGCAATATAGTAATATAGTAAAAGGCATGTTTTTGCTCACCCCCAAATAGGGGCAAATTTGTGGGTTATTTTAAGCTGAAACTTGACCAGACCAGAGACTTATATTACATCTTGTGAAAGAGGGCATATTAGGTGCCCTTTAACCCAACCTGCTGGGTTTGTCCATATTTAACCAAACTTGGGTTGTTTTTAACCCAGCATTTTTTAGAGTGTTGTTTTTTGGGGAAAAAAAAAAAGATTTTTATGCATTTTGGCCATTCATTTACACAACAACAGCATTTTGGGGAACTAAAAATGCAAACTTTTGAAAACAGGTTTCAAAGTGCAAGATTTTGAAAATAAATCCATTATCGTCTCTGTTTAAATTACAAAAATGCAAATTTGTGAAAAGGGTCATGTCATGCGCATGCATATTATGCAGTATTTGACAACCTAAACAACAATGGCAGACTACAGTACTGTGTTTGTGCTGCTTAAGATACTGAGGAGAAAGTGTAGATTTACTGCCACTACTTTACCACTACTATGACCAGCAGAGATGCATTATTTACATAAGCCAAATTCCAACATCGCCAACTAATTCTAATTCTGACTTCGCCAACTACTGGCCCGGCAGCCATAATACAGTGTTTTTAGTTATTTTCGAGGATCCGCGTGAACGGGGATCTTTTGACAATGTTGTCATCTGAAGTACTTGAAATATTTCAAAAGCGCAAAAGAAAAACCTTTACATTCCAAATATTAATCAAAGTGGCATGTGCAAACAAAAGATTGAATCATTATTAATTTTATGTGCCACTTTTGCAATGACTACCAACTGGTTCTTAAATGCATTTTACTGAATGTATGAAGCCACAAAGGTGTCCTAACAGAGTTGTCCAAAACTGTAATGTTTTACTTAAAAAGTGTGTGCATTTCTTCAAGATAAAAACCGCTTGCTTTGATATTTTGTTTTCTTATCCAATGACATTTGTACAATTTTTAAGTGTGGCTTAAGCATTTTGAGACCTAATATATAGATACTTCAGGCTGTGTGCATTATACTTAAACATAATGCACACAACACAACCAAATCCCACCATCCCCAGAAGAAAGGTAAAAGAGCGTTCCACATTCTGAAGGTTAGTGTCAGGCCTGGGCTGTATTAAATCCACAGAGCCTGTTCTACAGTTCCAGGTTTCTCCTCAGAGACAGCAGCATCCCCATTCTGTCTCTACCCACTTACTCTAATTAAGCAATTATTTTGAGCTAACACTATTAAAATTGAATAAAGAACACAAAAGATGAAAGCGTACTGTATATTAGCTGTGTACAGCTAATATACCCCCCTCCGCCACAACAGAATAATTAGCCGTTCTCCCTCAGGGCAGAGGAAAACCTGTTTTTAATTGGAATCCAGCCGGGACTTTACCAGTATTAAAATACATGAGGCTTCAGCAACAATAAAATACACAGAATTTGATATGTTTGCTGAACTTGTTTATCTTGAATCTGCCGGGTCGTTGTATTAAGAAACATGGGTGGTAGCTAAACTCAGTCACAATTACACACATATTTTGGCCACATTTTGTACTTATTCTGGCTTTTTTATAATGGATACAAGTGTGACTAAGGGGATCCTATCAAATTCAGGGCAGATGCTTTTCTGCCAATTTGCAACAAAGACCTTTGGTTTTCTTATATGGGCAATTAGCCGCTGTTCTGACTGTCTTTTTCTGCAGCTATTAAAAGCAAATTCGGCTGATCTGGGCCGGACGGGTGGGGTTTAAAAGTGTGTGTTTTGGTCAGGAGGCTTTACGTAGCCGCACCCCCCTGGTTTAACCTACGAGATTCCCCAGCCTATGGCTGTTTCCCGCGGGACTCGCCCCCGACCCTGCAGAGGGAGGCTGATGCTGAGGCTGTGGGTAGCTGCGGCCCGGTCGCCTTTGTTTTCCTCCAGCTCTGTCATTTCCCTCCCTCTCTCTGCCTCAGTCAAGTTCAAGGATATCCTCAATTGGCTGACTGCAGGTCATTTCCTAGGACCTTTGAGCGCTGTGATGCTAGTTCACCCGCAAACCTCCACTCCGCCACTGGCCTATAAACATTTGGTAAAGGGATTAAGTCACATGCGCACCTTATGAAAATAAATCCTGAGCATTACATTTGGTTATAGAAGGGGGTTCTGCCGTGTTGCAAATTTCCTCTCCACCTAAATGGAAAAAAGGAGATTCTTTTACGCATCCTGCTGACGGCGGGCAAAAAAGATCCTGAACGTTTTCTGTCGGCCATACCGTTGATGGATCAACATCATGTGTCTTACTTGAGTGGAAATGGAGGACAGACAATTGGCTAGCTGCGACTCACAACCTGAATCAAGTCTGCATGGAAATGAAAAACAACCGGGAAAAAAATTAATAAATAAAAAAATAAGAACAGAAAATATTTCCCACCCCAAGCAAAAAGATTAAATTAAACTAGTTTATTCTAGATGTGTCTGGAATGAACACAAAGCTAGAAGATTGCAAGAACATGCAAGGAAGAAAATATAATTTTTTTGATCCAAAAGGCATATTCAAAAACATGCCATTTCTCAAATATTTTTTTGAATGAAAAAAGGCAGAATTGGTTTTTACCATTTTAAAGCGATACTTCAGCACATTATCACATAAAACTAAACTACTATGATTTCAGATGATTAATTTCGAATGTTAATGCAATATTACTTTCACAATAATTCCTTATTAATTCACCGGAAACATATTTCTGGCTTCAGCCGGTGAACAATATTTGCAATTTATGCCAATATCTGCATAAAATCAAATATATGTTTGATCTCTGAATTTCCCTAATGGTTGAATGAATTTTAATTACAAACCCCAAATTAACTTTCCGCAAATCATTAGCATTCTGTAGGACCTACAAACCTTCCCTACTTATATCTTATTTATATAAAAAATGAAGCATCAGACCCTTAAAATAGGATCTTTCACTGATAGAGAGAAAAATCATATAAAATATTCTCCTTTTAAATATTAAACAGCAGTTTTCTTCATATTATATAATGTATGTATGTATGTATATATATACACACACACACACACATACACTAAGTATATATATACACATATATATATATATATATATATATATTTATGCAGGCCTATATAATCATTATCTCTGAAGCACAGAGCAACAGAATTATGTAAAACTATGGAATATGTTAAGGGTTGATATGGGACACTGCAGGAAGGCTATAGGGGATGTATGTGGGTTGCTGTCTGTTTGTCTCTATATGTACATGTCCATCTATCATGCCATCTGCGGGTCTATCAGTTCCTACTCGGATGTGTAGGGGGAAATAAATTTAGCCCCCCCTGCTTTAAAAATGCACATACATTTCCATACATTGGGGGTGAGTTAAAGGGGCTTAAACCTATTTCCCCAACAAACCCAAAACACCAACAGAGGGAAGATAAATGCGTCTGTCCTTTTTTCCAGCCGCTGCTGAAAATCCCCCCATCGCAATATTTATCTTAATAAGGGGGCGCAGTGACAGGGACCGCTATTGCACACGGCCTCACCTGCACATTTTTTAATCCCACTCTGCGTTATCATACAGGGTGGGAAACCCAAATGAAGCGGAGTCGTCACCCTTTTAGGACACAGAGTCTGCGTCTAACATCTATTCACGATTCGCTCAGCTGTCACAACACGTTACCTCATTTGTAGATATTTTACCTGTACACACGCTCTCTCCCTTCTCTTTCTATACACCTGCCTTTGTGTATTTGTTGTTTTGTCCCAAAAAAGTATCATGACATCTCTTCACCTAGAAAATTCAGATAAAAGGCGACTAGTTCCAATAAATGAGGAGACTCACTTTCCGGATTCGGAAAGCTGTTAAAGAAAGACTACAGATTAAAGAAAGTTTTACTCACCGCTTTAAAAAGTTCCATTTTGTTCTCCTCAGACATGAGGTCGTTTGTGCTCTTTCTATCAGTTAAGTCTATTGTGTTGTTGTGTTTTTTAAAGGTGAAAAGGTATGGGTTGGCTGTCACAGAGCAGGCTGGTGTGTCTGTCCCTCTCACATTTGAAATGCAGAGACGGATGAGGAGAGATATGCACATACAAAAAACAGGGTTTATATCTTTCACCAGCATCTCTTCTACAGGCCAAAGCAGTCGAGAGAGAGAGAGAAATCAGAGGGGGGGAGAGCATGACAGAGTAGGTTGCCATTCTGTCACCTCGACCTCTAAACACGGAGTGTATCAAGCTCCACTGCCTTACTTTCACACATACACACACAAACACACTCACAGACAGCGACTACTGCATCTACATAACCGCTGAGGCATTTCACATATTAAACTTTAGTTTCACATTCAAGTCTATTCCTATTCAAAGTTTTGTTGGGCTCACTTTTTTTTTTTTGTCACATTTGTGTAATTCTAAAACTTATTGGCTGTTACCCCGCAAATGTGAGGGTGACGAGTTTATTCGAGATTTATGGAGATGACAGAATGAGGAATGTATAAAAAAAAAATTCACAAAGAGACTCTGTTCCTTCGGCTTTATGCCAAAAAAAAAAAATAAAAAATGATATCCTCAGTCGAAGAACTTATAATGAAAGATATTACTACAATGTAATTTTCAAATATTCAGTTTATTATTAATAATATTATTATTTTAAATATTATAATTTAGTTTTGAATTATTTCACAAGCTATTATAAATATTTAGAAATTTATTAAATCAATTATTCATCAATAAAAAAGATTTAAAAGAATTAAACAAGAACAAAAATCAATTATTTAAAGTAAAAATAACACTTTACAAGGTCTCATTTGTTAACACTAGTTAATGCATTAACAATTAACAATGAGTAATATACATTTTACAGCATTTATTCACCTTTGTTAATGTTAGTTCTTAAAAATACAACTGTTAGTTTACAGTGCATTAACTAATGTTAACAGATATGACTTCCTAAAAGTCCTAAAAATGTATTAGTGAATGTTCAAAATAACATTAAGATTAATAAATTCTGTTGTTCATTGTTAGTTAACTAATGTTATCTAATGAAACCTTATTGTAAAAGTGTTACGGGAATAATTTTCAAATGTAAAAACACACAAATATGATAATGTAATAATATAATAATAACTATTATAATAATAAATATAATATAATATTATGGTCCCGGTTCACAGAAACAATAGTGTAAATCGAAAGTGGACTGAGACCTGGTATAAAATGGACCAAAAATCAACATAACAAACAAATTTTAGTTTCAGCATGATAAAGAAACTATGTGTAAAAACACCATCGAGATAATATAATACTAATTTATGAGTTAGCATACCACACACAAACATGCAACACAATCACCACTTGTTATGAACATAATAACACTCCATGGAAAATAAAAGATGACACATTCTTTTCAACTGGTGCTGAAACTCAATCGGACCTTGTAAGATGATCGTGGCCCAGTTGTCCTAGAATTGAGAGTGAGAAAAAAAAAAAAAAACATAACCAGCCTCCCGAGGGTGTCCGCATGCAAACTCATCCTTTCTTTTCTCACCATCATCCGCTTCTTTTTCTCTCACGCTTTGCCTCTCAATCCCTCTCTCTGATTTCCCACAAGCCTCGGGGCAGACGGATTGTCAATCAGCACCATGTGCTGATAAATTAGCACAAGTGTTTCTCTGATACACTGTACCTCATCCCGACACATCGGATAGAAATCTGTACAACGCAGACAGTTGACTGTCTCTCAGGCCAAAGTGAACACAAACACACATAACGATTAGAGTAGAGAGAACAGCGGCAGATCTAGAAAAATTCTCAAGATTTCATTCCACTGAGAAGCTAAGAGCAAAAATAGAAATTGCTTTTCCCTTTCTTTTTGTTTGGGGGAGCACTTTTACGGTGGTGTTTGTGTGTGTGTGGATGGTACAGGGTCCTTTCATTACAAGTGGAGGCAGATCTTATTACCTGAAGTAGTATACAGACATATGTTTCTCATGAAGGGCCTTAGCGAGTCAAATGAATTCTCTGAAGTTACATGGCGACTGCTACTCTTCTCTTTGAAATTGGGCACACCGTGCTCCATAATCAATAAGTCAAGCTATCACACACACACACACACACACACACACAGACCCCGTGGCATTTTAGATGAAAAACTTCAATTTACTTTATAATAAATTCAGATTCACTTTGTAAATTGGAGACAAACCGAAAAGCATTAAACTATGTAAAATCGAAAAGTTTCCACACTGGACTTGTGGCGAAAGAAGAAAGGAAGTACATGAGGTCCCCGATATTTACATGTTCGGTGCTTTAGTGGAGGCGGCAGACGGACATGCTCGATGAATCTTTGCTTCGGTCTGAAAATAATTACTTACATCATGGTTGGGTGCCAAACTGTGCCACATCCCTTCTGAGATTTCAAAGCAATGGCTGTAACTTTAAAAGCAAACTGGTTTTTAAGCCAAACTAGATGTGAGGTCTGCTGGTTCTGTACAAGAAAAAGTTAATTTGTTAGTAGCAGTAGTAATAATAATAATAATAATAATAATAACAATAAATGATCATTAAAATATTAGTACTGCATACAAATTTTCTAATTAAATGTACTGTTATTATAATTATTTATTTAATTGTTTTACAAGCAGTAAAAATATTAATAACAAATAATATAAATAATAAAATATTTATAATATAATAAACAACTTATTTATTAATATTAGGAATATTTTTTTATAATATACAATTGATTATTAATATTATTTTTTAATATAATATTTTGAATAATTTGACAAGCCATTATATAAAATATTACATTTATAATATAACAAACAATATTTAATAAAATAAGAATTAATCAGTTACTTAAATGAATAGTTTAAAAAATACAAAACTTTAAAAAATCTGAATAAAAATAATATTAACATAATAATAATAAATAATCATTAAAATATTACAACTGCATACAAATTTTCTAATTAAATTTATTGTTACTAATATTATTTATTCAATTATTTTACAGTTATATAAAATATTTATAATAAACAACTTATTTATTAATATTAATAATATTTTATATATTTTTTTTAATATTCAATTGATTATTACTAATACTATTTATTCAATTCTGAATAATTTCACAAGCCATTATATAAAATATTACATTTATAATATAAAAATATTTAATATAATATAAAGAATTAAAAGAAGATAAAAAAAAAAAGATAAAAGAATATTTAAAAAATATTAAACTAAAACCTTACATTATGGGGGCAAAATGTCACCACAAAGATGGCAATATCTGAAATCCTTGTCCTTGTGGGGACATTATTTTTGGTCCCCATGAGGAAAACAGCTTATAAATCATACTAAGTGATGTTTTTTGAAAATCTAAAAGTGTAGAAAGTTTTCTGTGAGGGTTGTGTTTAAGGTTAGGGTTAGGGGATAGAATATACAGTTTGTACAGTATAAAAATCATTATGTATATGTCCCGATAAAACACAAAAACCCAACATGTGGTCCTGGTTCCAGGAAACAATAGTGTGAATCAAAAGTGGACTGACACCTGATCTAAAATGGCCAGGCCACTGAGCTATTATGATAATAATAATAATAATAATAATAACAATAATAAATCCTACTTATAATCAGCAGCACAAAGATAATTTGCTGTATTAATACTTGGATAACTGTGGCACTTCCAGGACAGGTGTAGGTGTGTGTGTGTGTTGTGCTATTTATGGTGGTTGCTGAAACTCGTGCTGAACATGGCAGTTCGGATACCATCCGATACAAACTCCTGGCAGCAGAGACTTTGATTCGCAAATCGTCTCTTTTTTGCATGACATTTATATGCTCTCCATGAAAACTGACACATGTTGCCAAGACAACTGTGATGGCTCAGCACCATGACAACAAAGCAAAACTCTGACGGTGCCAAAGAAGAGTGGGAAAACCCTAAAAAAAAAAAAAAAAAAGCCAGAAATTTCAGTGAAAGGTTTAATGATGAATGCGAAAGACTAGAAGTGAAAAGACATGTTAGGATATATAAGGCTGAAGATTCATTAATTCTCAACCTGTTAGCTACATTTAAGGGAAGAACCTTCCGGGTGCAATAATCTATAAGATCAAGCTAAGTGCTGCATCTGTGAGGGAACCAGATCTCCCGGATCAAATAGCAGCAATTAAGATGTCAAAATGGTGGGCTAATTGTGTTCAGACTCATTAACAGATCTGAAACGCAGGGTAACAGGATACAAAAGAGGAGAAAATAGTTCAAAGAAAGCCTCAAGTGTTGCCATGAAGTCAAGTCTCTCATTATACGAGATTGTAATTAACTGTGGAATAAAAGAAAGCGCTGTTAAGGAGGACCACCGCCAAGACAATTTGGTCTTGATAAAATGTGCAATTGATTTTGCATAGTCTCCGAATCGTGTATCTGAATTCAATTTACAAAAACAAATATCTCACCTTCTAAATTCATACATCCCAGAAACAAGAGAAGACCATTTATCCTGCCGCATTTCCTCATAAATTTCCCAAAAGTCCATTTAGGAAGTTTCTAACAATACAAAAGCACATGCTCTGGCTAGAAGGCAATGTCATTTTTTGTCACCTTGTAAATCCCGACATTTTTCAGAGCTCTTTTGCCATATGAGGTGGAGAAAGCGCAGATGTGTCTAAAGGAAAGACCAGAGGAGAAGTGTGAGCTGTCTGCCGCTGCCACTAATGCTACACAAAACTGTCTGCTTTTCAGTTCAGGGTTCCCGTTTCAACTTGAAAGCAGTGCAGATTGTGCCTTAAAGTTAATGCCACCGTCGGAATGCTAATGGCACTGAATTTCAGAGCGTCAGAATCATTTCCTCGTCTGAACCGGTGCACAATCCTGTTGATTTAGTAGAGTTTTTCAAGAGCATACCAGATTTTAGTTGCAGCAGAACAGGGCTGTGCATCAGTGCTTCTTTAATTCACATAAAACAAAGATGTACTTCCACCGCTTCAGGACATGTTGCTGATGAATACATTAAACGCTTCTGAGAAAAATCTAAGGAACTTGCTTGTTGTAATGAAAAAATGCAATGACAAAACCAGCAATGAGGAAGAGGCGCCTGTAAGGTGGAGGTTTGATCGTCTACATAAATCTCAGATCAAATTAGCTTAAAGATGGTCCATTAAACATTTTCACCATATATGATATATTTCCTTCTCTCCATCACACTTTCTCCTACTGTTTTTTTTTCCCTTTTTACCTGTCAAAACACTTTCATTATTGCCAAATAATGAATAATGAGTTACTGCAAGATACTGTCAAATCAGTTATTAAAGGGATAGTTTGTCAATAATAATATAAATGTTGGTCTGTTCCTCACAGAAAAGTTATTTTATGACTTTTTATGAATATAGCACTTGAGTTGTGTAGATTATATTAATGATGGTTTTATGGTGTTTTATGAGAATTGAAGCTTGACTGACCCAGTGCCCATTTACTTATATCATATATGGAAAATTAAACTAACACTAAATAATTTTTAGTAAAATGCTGGAATAAAATAATAAATAGTAGATGAAAAACTTTAGTAAAAGTACTATACTCTAAAAATGCTGGGTTGTTTCAACCCATGTTTGTACTTTTTTTTTTTTTGCCTCAATAAAGAGTCCTAATTACTGTTTATAAAGTAGTTGTTAAGTTTAGGTATTGGGTAGGATTAAGGATTTAGAATATGGTCATGCAGAATAAGGCATTAATATGTGCTTTTTAAGTACTAATAAACAGCCAATATCCCATTAATATTCATGATAATAACCAACTAGTTAACAGTGAGAAGGATATAATCAACTCACCATAGTATTTAAAGTGAGAAGGATAGATAAAAACATGCATTTTTAACATCAGACTTTAAATTTTTGATTGTTCTACAGTCTAAACAGTATTTAGTTCAATTACTTCAGAAGTAACTGTAATTAAATTACAGAAAAAATAAGAGTAATCCCTTACTTTACTTTTTCAAGGGAAAAGTAATTAAATTACAGTAACTAATTACTTAGTAACTAGTTACACCCAACACTGGTTGAAACAGCGCAGCCTTTTTTAGAGTGTAAAATTACATAAGCTGTGTATGGACTTATGCCTTTAAGGGTTCTGAGGTCCTAGTCTGGGAAGTTCATGATTCAAATGTGAAAGAAAAGCTGCAATGAACCCTCAAAACATAATCAGACGCACACACATGCACACATAAACACCCAATGCTGAATTAAAACAATTATG